>NW_026321436.1:0-498 GCF_001194135.2 Octopus bimaculoides
AAAATGAAAGCGGGCATGTTTCTCATATA
This sequence comes from Octopus bimaculoides, assembly GCF_001194135.2. NCBI lineage: Eukaryota > Metazoa > Mollusca > Cephalopoda > Octopoda > Octopodidae > Octopus > Octopus bimaculoides. The sequence continues at coordinate 30 of NW_026321436.1, forward strand.
TCCAGTATTCTGCTTTGCCACCACTGTTTAGTCAGACGCATTGTAATAATTATTCATAATAGTTATTCAATGACAGGCTATTAGAAAAGACAAAGATGTACCGAATACTTCAGTTATATAGCTTATTTAATTATAGAGGAGGGGATGCTGAAAAACTCCTGGTTTTAAGGGTGTCGCGAAAGGCCAGGTTGGAGGCATAGCATTCCGAGTTCTTTTACAGGGCTTAAAAAGCTGAAGGTTAGCTGCAATAAGAGCGTGAAGGTGAGGGAGGAAAATGTTGGATAAAATCATAATTAACTGATCCTCCTGCATTTTCTTTTATACAAAGTCAGAAATTTTCAGTACTCCCTCGTAGTATGAATGCACGATTTATCTAACTTTGAAACAGATCGGTCGAACTCTATGGATTTAAGGGAATTTAAGATGATGGTATTAGTGTTGTTGTTGATGATGAAGTGTGAAGGCGAGT
>NW_026321437.1:0-237 GCF_001194135.2 Octopus bimaculoides
TATATATATATATACATATATATACATGCATATATATATATATACATACATATGCGTGTATGTATATACATAGGTATATATATATGCATATGTATATATATATATATATATATTTATATATGTATGTATGTGTGCATATATATATATACACACATGTATATATATGTGCATGTGTATAAATATGTGCATATATATATGTATATATATATGTATATATATATATATGTATGTGTATAT
>NW_026321438.1:0-856 GCF_001194135.2 Octopus bimaculoides
ACACACCTATGAGCAGGTATCCTGAAATTCCTTGTAACGAATAAAAATACGTCTTTGAGCTAGCTATATGTGCATGTGTCATTGTGTATGCGAGTGTCTGTCTGTCTGTCCTACCTACCTACCTATTATCTATGTATGTATGTATGTATGTATGTATGTATGTATGTATGTATGTATGTATGTATGTATCTATCTATCTATGAATATTTATATATATATGCATATATACGGATATATATAAAAAAATATACGTATATAAATATACACATACTATCCATCTTTTACTTGTTTCAGTCATTAGACTGCTGCCGTGCTGCGGCACAGCCTTGAAAAGCTTTGTTTTAAGCCTGGCACTTAAGATCTATCGGTGTTCTTTTGCCGAACCGCTAGGATCCGGGGACGTAAACAAATCAACAGCACTTGTCAAGCGGTGGTGGGGGACATATACATATACGACAGGTTTCTTTCAGTTTCTGTCTACTAAGTCCACTCACAAGGCTTTGGTTGGCCCGAGGCTGCTTTAGAAGACACTTGTCCAAGGTGCCTTGCAATGGTGTAACTGAACCCGGATTCATGTGGTTGGGAAGCTACTTCTTACGACACACACACGCCTGCACTTATTCATATTCTCTCTCTCTCTCTCTCCTTCTCTCTCTCTCTCTCCTTCTCTCTCTCTCTCCTTCTATCTCTCTCTCTCTCCTTCTATCTCTCTCTCTCCTTCTCTCTCTCTCTCTCTCTATATATATATATATATATACATACATATATAAGATATATATACATATATTATATATATACATATATATTATATATATATATACACACATTATATATATATATATACACACATTATATA
>NW_026321439.1:0-387 GCF_001194135.2 Octopus bimaculoides
ACACACACACACACACACACAACTAAAATATAAATAAATATGTCACGGCTTTAATTTGTCTGTGCTTTATTGCCGTTATTAATTTGAAAGTCTTTAAGTCTAGCTAACAATTTTTCTCTTTTTCTTTATTTCTCATCTTTTTCTGATGTTTGGTTCTTTACTGGTGATTTGTGCCTTGATTTGATATATGTATCTGCGTTTGTCTGTGTGTCCATGTTTGTGTGTATGTGTGTGTATATATGTATATATATGTATGTGGATATATTTACGTATACATATGTATGTACATATATATGTATGTGTGTGTCTGTAAATATCAACATTGTAGATATGTGTATTTATATGTAGATTCTATATATATACACGCAGATATATATATATATATAT
>NW_026321439.1:397-500 GCF_001194135.2 Octopus bimaculoides
TATATATATATAAATAGATAGATAGATAGATGGATAGATAGATAAATAGATAAATAGATAGATAGATAGATAGACAGATAGACAGATAGATAGATTAGATAGA
>NW_026321440.1:0-368 GCF_001194135.2 Octopus bimaculoides
GAAAGGGAAAGACAGAAAAAGAGGGTGAGAGAAATAGATAGATAGATAGATAGACAGACAGAGAGAGAGAGAGTGAGAATGAAAGAGAGAGAGATAGAGAGGGAGAGAGGGAGAGGGAGAGAGAGAGATGGAGAACGAGAAAGAGAGAGACAGATAGACAGAGAACGAGAGAGAGATAGAGAGACAGAGAATGGTAGGGAGGAGGAAAAGCAGAGAGATTATTGAGGCGAGGGTGAGATTGAGAGAAAGAGAGAGAGGAAGATGGAGACAAGAGAGAAAGAGAGAGAGGAAGAGTAAAGTGAGAGTGAGCGAGAAAGAGGAAAAGAGAGATAGAGAAAAAGAGTGATAGAGAAAAACAGAGAGAGAGA
>NW_026321440.1:378-559 GCF_001194135.2 Octopus bimaculoides
AAAAGAGTGATAGAGAAAAACAGAGAGAGAGAAAATGAGAGAGAGAAAGAGAGGGAGAAAAGGGAGAGAAAAGAGAAAGAAAGAGACAGAGAGCAAAGGAGAAGGAGAGAGACGGAGAGGAGGGAGAGAAGAGAGACAGAAAAAGAGAGAGAGAGAAAAACAGAAAGAGAAAAAATGAGAG
>NW_026321441.1:0-447 GCF_001194135.2 Octopus bimaculoides
AGTGGGACTGAACCCGGAACCATGTGGCTGGTAAGCAAGCTACTTATCACCCAGCCACTCCTGCGCCTCGTTAATTCTCAGAATTTGATGAAAAAAAAAATTCTATTCTCAGAATTTGATGAAAAATAGAAAAATGTCAACGTCACATGATACCAATACACGGATTTAAATCCTCACAATACGATTGGTCGATTTTAATACCAGTTTTGAAATTATCGTTAATCAATAACATGTACATACATCAAATATCCCCTTCCTCCTCCTACCCGTTTAATTTTATTCCCTTCTTTGTCACAACTGTAACATTTACGACTAAATTGTTACATATTAACTGTGACGCTTTAACAGCCGTTACCTCTGAACCAAACAATTAATTTCCTGTTTCTATATGTCAAACATGGATTGTTGTTGTTGGCACTCCGTCGCTTACGACGTCGAGGGTTCCAG
>NW_026321442.1:0-221 GCF_001194135.2 Octopus bimaculoides
CTGTCTTCCTATCTATCTATCCATCTAGCTATCTGTCTTCCTATCTATCTATGTATCCATGTATCTATGTATCCATGTATTTATCTATCTATCTATCCATGTATCTATCTGTCTATTTATCTATCTACCTATCCATTTATCTATCTATGTATCCATGTATGTATGTGTATGTATCTATCTATCTGTCTATCTATCCATCTATCTATCTGTCTGTCTATCTA
>NW_026321443.1:0-243 GCF_001194135.2 Octopus bimaculoides
TTTTTTTTTTGCTTTATTTTCTATTTTTGTATTCCATTGTGTTTACTTTTTAATTCCGGTAACAGTTTAAATTACTATATTCTTCACGCATATTTTAACTGGTTAAAAATGCGAAAATATACACATGTACACATATACATACATACATATATACATGTACATATAGATGCATATATATATGCATACATACACACAGACACATACATACATGCATATATGTATACATACATGTATGTATATATA
>NW_026321444.1:0-215 GCF_001194135.2 Octopus bimaculoides
TTCTTTCAATTAATTTTAAATATAACAAAGAATTTAATAAAATAACTTAGCTTTCATTCAGCTAGTGTTACGAGCATAAATTGCGACTAAGGTTCAGTGGAAGACTAATTGGACAGTTTGACTGAGGTCTGGCAAACCAGTGGACTGCACCAGGCTCCAATCTGATCTGGCAATGTTTCTATAGCTGAATGCTCTTCCTAACACCAACCACTCCG
>NW_026321445.1:0-391 GCF_001194135.2 Octopus bimaculoides
TGCGCGCGTGCGCGCGTGCGTTTTTGTGTCCGTGTTTGTCTCTCAAACAGCGCTTGACAACCGGTATTGGTGTGTTTACCTCCCCGTAACTTAGCGGTTCGATAAAAAAAAAACCGTTGGAATAAGTACAAGGCTTTAAAAAGAATTGATAAGTCCTGGGGGTCGATACGTTTGGCTAAAACCTTTCAAGGCGTTACTCCAGCATGGCCGCAACCAACTGACTGAAGCAAGTAAAATATAACAATAAAAGAATAAAAGAAATAAAGAATAAAAGAATAAAAGAAGAAATATATATGCATACATGCATGCATATATAGTTATATACACATACTTACAGAGATACACAAACACACACAAACACACACACACACGCACACACACACACACACAC
>NW_026321446.1:0-415 GCF_001194135.2 Octopus bimaculoides
TATATATATATATATATGGGGGAGTAAAACTGGGGAGTTGGAAACTGTATAGAAGCCTTTCAAATGGATTGTACCTGTAATTCATTGGTACAGTGCCAGAGAATTACGTTTAGCGTACACATGTCTGAAGAATACTCAACCACTTGAATGAGGCGGAAATTCAGTTGATCAAACAAATGTATAATTATTGTTGAAACTGATAAACATCCGTCCATTGGAGAGGGAATATTTGTGTATGAGTATGTGTGTGTGCGTGTATGTGAGTGTGTATGTCTGTGTGCTTGTGTGAGTACGTATGAGCGTGTATATGTAAATGTGTGTGTGTGCATGTGAGTGTTTTTAATTATGTGTGCCTGAGTGTGTATGCGTGTGAGTGTGTATGTGTGTATGCGCATATGAGAGTATGAGAGTGTGT
>NW_026321447.1:0-570 GCF_001194135.2 Octopus bimaculoides
GACAGTGATGGTGATGGTATCCCAGATTACAAGGAAGATGCTGATGGTGACGGTATCCCAGATTATCTTGATCATGATGATGATGGTGATGGTATCCCTGACCATTTAGAAGGAGACAGTGATGGTGATGGTATTCCAGATTACAAGGAAGATGCTGATGGTGATGGTATCCCGGATTATCTTGATGATGATGATGATGGTGATGGTATCCCAGACCACCTTGAAGGGGACAGTGATGGTGATGGTATCCCGGATTACAAGGAAGATGCTGACGGTGATGGTATCCCGGATTACCTCGATGATGATGACGATGGTGATGGTATCCCAGACCACCTCGAAGGGGACAGTGATGGTGATGGGATCCCAGATTACAAGGAAGACGCTGATGGTGATGGTATCCCAGATTATCTTGACCATGATGATGATGGTGATGGTATCCCTGACCACCTCGAAGGGGACAGTGATGGTGATGGTATCCCAGATTACAAGGAAGATGCTGATGGTGATGGTATCCCAGATTATCTTGATGATGATGATGATGGTGATGGTATCCCTGACCATTTAGAAGTA
>NW_026321447.1:1627-2254 GCF_001194135.2 Octopus bimaculoides
TGACTACAAAGAAGATGCTGATGGTGATGGTATCCCAGATTATCTTGATGATGATGATGATGGTGATGGTATCCCTGACCACCTCGAGGGAGACAGCGATGGTGATGGTATCCCTGACTACAAAGAAGATGCTGATGGTGATGGTATCCCAGATTATCTTGATGATGATGATGATGGTGATGGTATCCCTGACCATTTAGAAGTAGACAGTGATGGTGATGGTATTCCAGACAAGCTAGATACAGAGATTAATGCTGATAGTAAGATTCTGCCATCGTCACGAATTAAAGATACAGATTCTGATGGTATCCCAGACTATCTCGATGGTGATGCAAATGGAAACAATATACCTGATAAATTAGAAGTTGACTCAGATGGTAATGGAATATTAGATTATAAAGAAGATACTGATGGTGATGGCATACCAGATTATCTGGACTGTGATGCGAATGGTAATGGTATACCAGACAAGTTAGAAAAAGACAGAAATGGCAATAAAATAATGGATTACAAAAAAGATACAGATGGAGATGGCATACCAGATTATCTCGATGATGATTTTGATGGTGATGGTATACCTGACCACCTAGAGGGAGACAGTGATGGTGATGGTATCCCAGATTACAA
>NW_026321448.1:0-407 GCF_001194135.2 Octopus bimaculoides
TATATATTAATGTATCCCACTACTATGATTACAAGATGTGTTAGTTTTGTAATTTATTGATGGAAACGTATAAGAAGTTTACAAGTAAACTTGTTACTAAATGTCGATTTGTTTCGGTGAATCAACAATAATGATACCTCACACGCCATCTGTAAGCCAACAGAAGTATCACCAAAGAAGTCGCCATCTGTTATCTGCTCAGTGATTCAACTGACGATAAGCTTCTTCGACTCCACTCGATGGTAACTAAGTCGAAAGGACAGCCATACACAATTTGTTGTTGACTACAAGTGGTTGATTATTCCAAATAACTAGCGAAAAGCTAAGCAACAATACGGGTCACAACCAACTGAAAAGAAAAGTGATTCGTGAGTGGAAAATTCAGGAAGAAATATTAAACAAAACAG
>NW_026321449.1:0-417 GCF_001194135.2 Octopus bimaculoides
GTGTGGTGAAAAAAAGAGGTAGAGTGAGACAGACAGAGAGGAAAATAATAGAGAGAAAGATGGATGGATAGAGAGATAGAATGAAAGGAATTAAGGAAAGACGGGGAGGTGTGTCATGAAACGAAAGTGATGTTGTGTGGGTGTGAGTGAGTGTTTATGCATGAGAAAGAGAGAGGGAAGGAGAGAGAGAGAGAGAGATGAACACCTGGGATATCTAAACTACCAACAGCATTATTACTACAAGAGATTTTATACACTAACGAGATAGATTCATTGACCTAATTGTTGTATTGATGAGTCTATCTACACTACAATTCAGCTAAATAAATTCTTCAACCTTCTTCAGGTGCTAATAATATATTATTTTCTATTACTCATTTCTCTTGTGCAAGGATGAAGAACAGAAAAAAAAAAAAA
>NW_026321450.1:0-339 GCF_001194135.2 Octopus bimaculoides
AGGCAGAGGGCGGTGAACGTGACAATGATAAAACAAATAAAAACAAATAAACTGATAAATAAACAAATAAACCAAATAAACTGATAAAGACAGACACGCAGAAGTATAACATTGGATCACAACACAGACAGGTATAGATAGAGAGATAGTTAGAGAGATAAGTTTATAAAGGACACATGCCCCCCACCCCGACAAACGCACAAAAGTCTGAGGTTACAAACGAGAGAAAGTGTACCCAATATGTTGTAGAGTTTATTTATTTTGAAAAAGCTGATGAATCATTTCGTCGCGACTCCAAGATCTTAGCTATGTTTGATCGTTCAGGAAACGAATACACAC
>NW_026321452.1:0-203 GCF_001194135.2 Octopus bimaculoides
ATATTCACTTATGCACACTTAGGTACATTAAAATGAATGCGCGTGCAGACTGTCATCTTCGTATGTGACCCTTTATATATGTATACATACATATATATATATATGTGTGTATACACATATATATATATATATATGCGTGTGTACATACTTACATATATATATATATATATATATATATATATATATATGTGTGTGTGTGTGTG
>NW_026321452.1:213-627 GCF_001194135.2 Octopus bimaculoides
GTGTGTGTGTGTGTATATACACATATATATACATACACACACACACATATATGCATATATACGTATGTATATGCATACATGCAAACACACACACAAACACACATGTATATATGCTTATTGTTCTTCTCACACATTCTCACACAAACAATACACGTGTTAGGACAACCCGTTTTCGGCGGAACTTCAAATACGAATACCAGTCGCCGTATTATTTCATAGTATTGCTGTTGTTACAGGTGTTTCTACCGCAATTGCTACTACTAATACTACTACTACTACTACTACTACAAAGAAGAAGAAGAAGAAGATCGACAACAACAACAATGCTAACAATAAGGATAATCATGAAAGTAACAAGACAGAGAAGAATTCGACAACGAAGGACATATATATATATATATATATATATATATA
>NW_026321453.1:0-241 GCF_001194135.2 Octopus bimaculoides
GTATGTATGTATGTATGTATGCATGTATGTATGTATGTATGTATTTATATGCATGTAAGTATGTATGTGTGTGTATGTATGTCATTGTTCAATTTTATTTCAATATTTTTTTGCCAATATAGAAAGAGCCGGTTTCTAACCTAGATCCAAGGCTCCTTCATTAAAATTCAGCATTAAAAATAGGGTATTTTTGTATGTATGTATGTATGCATGTATGTATGTATGTATGTGTGTGTGTCTG
>NW_026321454.1:0-242 GCF_001194135.2 Octopus bimaculoides
TGCAGTGGGACTGAACCCAGAACCATGTGGTTGGGAAGCAAGCTTCTTAAAAAACAGCCACACCCGTGCCTATATGTCACACCCTAGCAGTTGAGGGAACCTGTGGAAGGGATAGACCCAAGAAAACTTGGGATGAGGTGGTCAAGCATGACCTTTGAACGTTGGACCTCATCGAGGCAATGACTAGTAACCGAGACCTTTGGAGATATGCTGTGCTTCAGAAGACCCAGCAAGCCAAGTGA
>NW_026321455.1:0-899 GCF_001194135.2 Octopus bimaculoides
TATATATACTGGTTCCAGTCATTAGACTACAGCCATGCTGGGGGACCGCCTTGAACAATTTTTAGTCAAAGAAATCAACCCCAGTACTTACTGTTTTTATCCTGGTACTTATTCTATAGGTTTCTTCTGCCTAACTGCTAAGTTACAGAGACATAAACTCACCAACACTAGTTGTCATGCAGTGATGAAGGACAAACACAGACACATATTATAAGCACCATTCAAGTGTGGGTCGCTGCCAGTGTCGCCTGACTGGCTCCCGTGCCAGTGGCACACAAAAAGCACCTACTACATTCTCGGAGTGGTTGGCATTAGGAAGGGCATCTGGCTGTAGAAACCTTGCCAGATCAGATTGGAGCCTGGTGCAGCCTGCTGGCTTGCCAGTCCCCAGTCAAACCATCCAACCCATACCAGCATGGAAAACAGACGTTAAATGATGATAATGATGATGATGATGATGATATTGGTCATTGTAGACTTATGACCTATCTGGTACTTTACGATAGTTGGCGCACCAGCCCCTGGTAACAATAATAAATACTTCAGTTGAAATCTAATGGGTTTAATTTCTTAGAAATTAACCGGTCTATGGATGATGTCAGTTAACAAACGCTTCCTCTATGCTTTGGTTATCGATCGCCACTGTGTTGGATGACTATCCTGTTGCTGAGACATCAAGGCAACCTCATATTTGTTTGAGACACTGAAATTTTTGACTAACACCAGTATAATAGTATAATACAGAATGCTGAGTGTGACTTTTACCTGAGACTGTATCCTAAGAATGTAAAAATATAAAACAAAGCTATGTAGGCCTATAAGCCAACTTATGACCAAAGCGACTTACGACCAGTCAGTCAGAACCAGTTGTGGTTGTAAGTCAATGATGACCTGTATAT
>NW_026321456.1:0-439 GCF_001194135.2 Octopus bimaculoides
AAGAGACCGATAGAATAAGTACTAGGCTTACATAGAATAAGTCCTGGGGGTCGATTCTCTCGACTAAAGGCGGTGTTCCAGCATGGCCACAGTCAAATGACTGAAACAAGTAAAAGAGTAAAAGAGTAAAAGAGTAAAGAGTAATAATAATAATAATGATAATAATAACAACAACATCTGAAGCAACGATAACAATTGTAACAGCAACATCACCAAAAACAACAGCAACTACTACTACTACTAAGACAGAAATGAGAACAGCAGCAGCAAGCCATGACAACAGCAGCCATGACAACAGCAGCAACAGAAGGAACAATAGCATCAGTAACTGCAACAGCAACAACAACAATAATAACAACTACAACAGCAGCAGCAGCAGCAGCAGCAAAAACAACAGTAACAACAACAACAATCATAATAACAACAACAATAGTAACAA
>NW_026321457.1:0-347 GCF_001194135.2 Octopus bimaculoides
ATAATAATAATAATAATAAAAGATGGGCTACAGTAAATGTTCTGCTCAGTACCACAAATTTGCTTGTCAGTTGTTTGAGCGGGATGGTCTACTCGACCTGAAGAAAATTCTAACTGGGCCCCACCTGCGAGGTCATGCGCCGTTTATCTTGATATGAGATCACCATATTGCGCACATATGGTTGTGATGCATGTGCCTGGTGTACGCATATCAGACGGGTAGTCATGATGGGTATAATGGGCTTCGTATATTTTACTCCAGTGTCATTTTGAAGGCATCATGAGGAATATAAAGGAAATTGGAATAGAGCGCCCAGCAGAACTGTTACAAAAGGCTTGCCACCTTGG
>NW_026321458.1:0-328 GCF_001194135.2 Octopus bimaculoides
AGAGAGAGAGAGAGAGAGAAGGGAGTGAGAGAGAGTGTGTATTTGAAAAAGATGGAATAACCAACGAACTTCTGGGATATGAATATGCTTGTCGCATGAAGATAACGAAAAGCCAACCAGACAGACAGATTTATCTACCACTCTGGTAAAACATGTTCTCTAATTGATATGTCATACATAGAAAACAGAAACGTAATTATGGAGGATGAAAATATCTCCGAATGCAAAGATTGTGGAGATAGAGATCTTTTTTAAAACGTGGTTGGAAACCGAGAACAATACTCATTATAATCGAGACCCCAGGGTGTGGTAAAAAATTAAAGACAAA
>NW_026321459.1:0-239 GCF_001194135.2 Octopus bimaculoides
TATCTATCTATCTATCTATCTATCTATCTATCTATCTGTCTTTCTGCCTGCTTGTCTATCTATCTATCTATGTAGCTATCTATTTATGAATTTACCTATTTGTCTATCTAATTATCTGCCTAGAGATCTGTATATACGTATGTACGTATGAATGTATGTGTATGTATGAATACATGCATACATATATACATGCATGTATGTACGTATCTATTCATGTGTGTATGTATGTGTGTATCTAT
>NW_026321459.1:494-598 GCF_001194135.2 Octopus bimaculoides
ATGTATGTATGTATGTATGTATGTATGTATGCATCTATCTATCTATATATATATATCTATATGTCTATCTATCTATCTATCTACATGCCTCTCTCTCTCTCTCT
>NW_026321460.1:0-562 GCF_001194135.2 Octopus bimaculoides
CAATCATACATCTAACTGTACACACAAAATACACTATATATATATATATAGATATATATGTATATGTATATATGTTAACAAGCAATTTCATTATGATCTACAGCAGATATTAAACTGGACTGTTACTACACAGACGGAATCATTCTAAACTTTAAAATCAATTTAAAGCAGAATGATGAAGAAGAATAGAAAAAAATATACCAAATATTTCCACAGAGCTAAATTCTTTGAAGTAAAAAAAGAAAAAGAAAAGAAAACAGCAAAAATGTTAATGAGACCAAAGTTTTACCAAATTCTGTTGTTGCGTTGCAGAAACTTAAAGAAATTGTTACAAGGATTATGAACTTTAGAAAAAATCCTATTGTATATATCATTCCAAATATCCTGAAACCAGAGGTACTGTCTTGGATACTGTGTAATATGGTTATGAACATTTACTGTGCTGTAATTCCTTGTTGAACTGCAGTACCTCCAGGATTGTTACTGTCTCACAGAATAGTCTAAACATTCCAGACAAATTCTAAGCCAAAAAGCCAAACATTCCAGTAAATTTAAATATATA
>NW_026321461.1:0-2189 GCF_001194135.2 Octopus bimaculoides
TTTATATATATATATATATATATATATATATGTTTATATATGTATATATAAATGGATGAGTGAATTTTCTATTGTTTACAGTTAACACAGAAAATTCAATAAATAGTTACCAGGATAGCAAAATTCATGCAACTAACAAGGATGTAGCAACCTGTTCAAAGGCAGAAACTCCGGGTTAATGTGCAGTAGTTTGTATAGTATGAATAAATAAATGGAGTTAAACGCAACACCTGCATTTAACTCCATTTACTTATTTATATATGTATATATGAAATTTTTATGTATGAGTTTGTCAGAAGAGTGAGGTAGATTGCTTACCATCATGATAATAAGAAGAGAAACAGAACCCTTGAAACACATGAAAGGAATTACTATAAGAAGATATTCAAAAGTAGAAAAAAAGCCACCACCTAACCCACTACTAGCAAATTTTGAAAAGGACTTACTTGATCTTATTGCTAATGTAAAATTCAAGGAACACCCACTTAGAAAAAACTGACACCTAAGGAAACTAAAAGAATTCATTAAGTCATTTTATAGCAAACCGGGTATTCTAGTTCCAGCGGATAAAACAGGAAACTTATATAGACTTGACTACACCCCCTATAAGAAACTTATAATGAAAGAACTCAACGCTAAATATAAAGTGAATTCTAAAAGGAATCTATTGGATATTAATTTGAAAATCAAGAAAGTTATGACTTGGCAGATAGAGCTGAACCACTAACACCAAGTGAACCTAGAATCAATTTGAAGGATCAGAGAAAAAACTTCTAGGATAACCCTACCGTTAGACTTATTTGCCGAACTAGGTCTGACACTGGTCAGCTTAGTAAATTCATTCTTCACAATATTCCCAACTTAACTTTAAAATATATAATTCCCAACATAACTTTAAAATTATGGATCGATACTGATGAGGTACTTAACTGGTTTAGATCTATCAATAACATTGATAATTATTCTTTTATCCAATTTGACATAAATAGTTATTATTCAAGCATATCCCAATACTTATTTTTGCTAAAAATCGCTCTCTCTTTACTAGGGATAAAATTGATATTATTCTGTTAGCTAGAAGAACTATTACTGAATTCAATGGCAAACTTTGGACTAGGGCTGATACTCCAGACAACTTTGATATAGCGATGAGGTCGAGCGACTTGGCTGAAATTACAAATCTAGTAGGTGCATACCTCTTATATAGCCTAAATAAGGAAATCCCGAAGCTGCAGGGCGGTTTATATAGGGAAGATGCCTTATTCATCATCTCTAGTAACAGTAAATCAATCATTGAAAGAACGAGAAAGAAAATTTGAAAATTTTTTAAAAGCTTTAACTTAAGTATTAGGTATGAATATGGTACTAAGGTAGTAAATTTTTTGGACACTACTTTAAACATAGACTCTAAATTGTACTACCCCTATAGAAAGGAGAACAAGGTTACAAGGTATGTGAATAAATTATCAAATCACCCCCCCCCCCCAAATGTATTAAAATCAATAGTAAAAAGCATTTCTGAGAGAATTACTAAGTTATCATCAAATATTGATATTTCCCTTCTTCTCATAAATATGATAGAATCCTTTCATGTAATACAGTTCGAATCTCATACTCGACCCTCCCTAATATAGGTACAATCATAGCTAGGTTAAATAGAAAGAACATAGAATTAGCCAGAATCGTTGAAAATAAAAATGGGGGTAATAGTTATAGAAATGTCAATAATAATTTAATCAATGTCAATAATAACATTACCAATAATTACAGAAATGGAAGTGGAAATAATAATGGCAATAGCAATTATGATGGTAACAGCAATATCCTTTAGTTCGGTCAACTATAACCTAAACCAACATAATGAAAATAGGAATATAGATGTTGGAAGTACAATTGAAATAAATAGTAGTAGCACCTCTAATAATAATAATATGAATTATGGTTCTAGTTCATATATGGAAATAGAAAATATTAGTATGCCTGATGCTGCAGGAGTGATTCTATCTGATAGCACGATTGAAGTGGAGGAGTAGTTGTGTGGTAAGTAGCTTGCTTACCAACCACATGGTTCCGGGTTCAGTCCCACTGCGTGGCACCTTGGGCAAGTGTCTTCTACTATAGTCTCGGGCCGACCAAAACCTTGTGAGTGGATTTGGTAGACGGAAACTGAAAAGAAGCCCATCGTATAT
>NW_026321461.1:2615-7687 GCF_001194135.2 Octopus bimaculoides
TATTTGTTTCAGTCATTTGACTGCGGCCATGCTGGAGCACCGCCTTTAGTCGAGCAAATCGACCCAAGGACTTATTCTTTGTAAGCCTAGTACTTATTCTATTGGTCTCTTTTTGCTGAACCGCTAAGTTACAGGGACGTAAACACACCAGCATCGGTTGTCAAGCGATGTTGGGGGGACAAACACAGACACACAAACATATACACAAACACACATATACATATATATATACGACGGGCTTCTTTAAGTTTCCGTCTACCAAATCCACTCACAAGGCTTTGGTCACCCGAGGCTATAGTAGAAGGCACTTGCCCAAGGTGCCACGCAGTGGGAATGAACCCAGAACCATGTGGTTGGTAAGCAAGGTACTTACCACACAGCCACTCCCGCGCCTATAATTGTATTTACGTTGGTTGTTCGATTAATTTGAAACAGCGTATATATAATCACCTGTCATCTTTTAGACTTTAACATAAGGCTAATTGTACGTTGTTACCAAATAAAATTTGAAAATGAATGGAAAGTGGTATCAGTTTTAGCCTTAAATGGGAAATTATAAGAAAAGCTCAACCTTATAGAAATAGCAGATAATAATGTGAGCTATGTTCCATGGAAACATATGAAATTTTTAAGCATAAAGTCAATACTAACCTGATTAATAATAGATTAGACCTTAGAGTATTGTGTGTACACTGTTCTACTTACACTTTTAAATATTTTAGAAAGTAGCAAAATTATATAGTGTGGTATTTTAATATTTACCATGTTTATCTTAGTCTACAACTAGTGCATAAGTGAGTACACCCTTTAGCATTAACTTTCCTGTGGTTAATATTGGACTATAGTCATTATAAATATGAGCTATAGCATTAACTTTCCTTTAGTCTAGATTGGATTGTAGTTACCATAGTAAATTAAGTAAATTTTTTAAACATTTTTAGTTTTAGATATTTGATATATTAAATATTTTCTATAATTCTTATTTATTGTGATTACTAAATCACATATTAACTTCATCTTGATTTTAGAGATTTGACTAATTTATATCCTTTTTCTTTCCATGATGTGTTTTTCTACCCTACATGACTATTTTATACCTCATAATTACCTCCAGACATACCTATTTTTTGGTACCCCTATAAATCTATCCTTATCTATAATATAAATTGAAGTTGGCCGACCATAATATTCTTTCTTGTCTTGAGGTTCACGGCCAAACAGCTGGGTGGATTCATGTGAAAAATGGCACAAATGTGGAGACAGGTGCATAGATTGGAACGCGCTTTCTATCTTTTTCCTAGCCCCCATACTTACAGAGAAAACCTGCATGTGTGTATGTGAGTGTGTGTCGCTGAAGCCATTCATACATATATACATATATAATAAATAAACAAACTGAATGATAAATTTCAGTTATCTCTCTCTCTCTTTCTTTCTTTCTCTCTCTCTTTCTTTCTCTCTCTCTCTCATATACACATACACCATCAACATTACTCTCTCTGTCGCGCACACCCCATCAAACATACAATCACACAGACATACGCACGCACATCAATTCTCCCCTCTCACCACAACTTCAAACGAAGTTCAGTCATAAAACTGTCCATGTCTCTTAATTCGACGTCCACTTCAAAAGATTGCCTTTCCTTTTCACTTGTCCGACCATTGATCGAGAGATAAAACACAAACCAACTCCTGCCAAATGCAAAAATCCCACCAAAAATACACACACAAATGGACATTTCATGTCTTTCAGTTTCTCTATGATTATACACGCGTCGAAAACAATAGCTCTTACATACATTATAAATCTCCAACAGGTATGTATCAATTTCTATACGCAGAATTCTCGCATTAATACAGTAGGGTGTTTTGAGCGAGATTTGCCTGCTATTTCTACCAGGTCTACCTACCATGTAGAGGTCTGAATTTATTTTTCATTCACAGATTTGCATTTCAAACATTTAACATAATCTTTTCCATAAATCAACTATCGTAAAAATTTTCTACCATGACCTCACATGCAATTACCCTTTCTTCTGCCATTAACACCAGTTGCTCACACACCTTACAGTTTCTCATTCAAACTACATAATATGCAGAATTGTAGCATTAATACAGTACGGGTGTTTTGAGGGAGATTTGTCTACTATTTCTACCAGGTCTACCTACCATGTAGAGGTCTGAACTTCTTTTCCATTTACAGATTTGCATTTCAAACATTTAACATATTCTCTTCCATACATCAACTATCGTAAAAATTTTCTACCTTGACCTTACATTTTCTATGTATGTGTGTGTACCTTAAAATACGTGATTACACAGGTCCAATAAAATACTTCTCAGAAACAGAAATTCTTTTTTCAAAACTCCTGAAGCTGTTTCCTGTGAAGATATTTTGGAAACACTTCTGCCCTCTCCCCACCACTTTTTCTCCCACATTTCTCTATTTCTAAAATTTCTTTTGCCAAAAATCCCCATTTTCGGATACGAATGACTTATTCCATAATTTTCCACTTAACTTTTATCTTCACTTTCTTTAACTTGGATACATCTGCTATTAAGTTGCAGAACTTTGGCAGTACAGTTACAATTCATTTCTGCTTTACTTCTTACATACAATTTCTCCGTAAATTCTTCCCATTTGGCTGCTATTTCTACAAGGTCTACCTACCATGTAGAGGTCTGAAGTTAATTTTCATTCACAGATTTGCATTTCAAACATTTAACAATCTTTTCCATAAATAAACTATCATAAACATTTTCTACCATTACATCACATTTTCTATGTATGTGTGTCTCCCTTAAAAGACATGATTAGACAGAGGTCCAATAGAATAGTTCTCTGAAACAGACTACCTACAAATTCTTTCTTCACAACAGCGTATAACAATTACTTATTCCAAAATCTTCATGCAGCTGGAGGCTCCAATTGAAACGGGACACGAAATGATCAAGTTGAGAAATGCTGTCATAGATTATGCCTAACCGAAAACAGTCACAGCCACATCATCCAAACAGACCGGGTGAAACCGGGTTTTGCTGCTAGTAATATATAAATATGGGTATCTTCACTTCATCCTTAGAAATACAAGCTATAGCATTAACTTTCCTTTAGTCTAGATTGAATTGTAGTTAATATAGAGATAAGCTAATCAAGTAAATTTGAATATTTTTAGTTTTAGATATTGGATATATTAAATATTTTCTATAATTCTTATTTATTGTGACTACTAAATCACATATTAACTTCATCTTGATTTTAGTGATTTGACTAATTTATATCCTTTTTTTATCCTTATAATATACAAATACGGGTATCTTCACTTCATCCCTAGCTTAAAATACAATTACTGGCACCTATAAAATTTATAAATTTATGCTGCTTAAATTAAAATTTAACTTTTATAGCAAATTTTTGATCTCTCACCTTAATGTATAATCTTCCTGTGAAAACTAAAATTTTAACTTTATCCATTGATGGTATATGGTTTTACTAAAATTTTTCCTTATCACATTTTCTATTGCTGTTAGTTCATTGTGTATTTTACTTAACTTTAATGAATAGGTTTGAAATTTTTTAATGGTTTTTTTTTAACTCTTTTAAAATTTTAAGTTTTATTTGATGACTGACCCTAAATGATTCATGTTATTTTATTGTTGTTGTAGTATTATTATCGTTATTAATGGTGACTTAAATGAATCTAATCCTTGTTCCATTATTATTCTGTACTTAGCCTGTTAGTTAATACAGGTTTCTGATAATTTAAGATAGTGCAATCTAATTAAATTAGAACATAATTACCATGTTCTCTAATAATAGTTTAGTTTACCATTATATACTATGTTAATTCCAATCGTTCAATTTATCAGTTTCTTAAACCTTGATGATCCCATCATTATATACCATGTAAACCCAATGTATCAATTCTTTATATTAACTGTATAATAAATTTGTTTTTTATGTGTCCTTTTAATGATATTAGATATACAAGTTTAATTCTAAAATTTTAGTCCCATATAAATATAAATTTTAATTTCATATTTTATCTATGGGTCTTTTATATTGGTGTAAATAAGCCTAAATGTACTTTACCATAGCATTTTAAATTAATGCCACTTCATTGTTTTTGTATACAGCCTTAATTGATTATTTACATTATTATACACTATTTCATTTTATTTCGTTATTTAATTTATAATTAGCCTTTATTTATTCACATATTAATTAAGCCAATATTGGTATATATCTCAAATATTTCAAACTTAGAATATGTAAAACAATACTGATATATTATTCTTATTAATGAAAACTATGAATAACCATTTACTGTATCTGTATACAATATAGCAACTTTATTTTTATATACGTTTGACCTAAGTGCTATATGATAAGACTTTCCCTGTTTCATTATAAACTGGTCTGCTAGTAGTTTGTTACCAAACCCTAAGAAATTTTATAACAATGTCATCCATGTTTACTGTCTATACTGTTTACCCCTTATATGTCTTGCAAACAACTCACACATGCAAGTGCTACCAATCGAGAACTCTGCATGCCGGAAACCAGCAAGTGTATGGGGTCATCAGGAGAGAATGTGTGCCATTTCAGGGCCTGCCTCTCGACGGCATCAATGCACACCAGCCCTCCCTCACTGATATGAGGCCCCGCTTGCTAGATCAACTGGTTATTAAATAAAGCTCAATATTTCTCTAGCCATCGCTCATCGTCTCTTTCTAACCAAATCCAGTGGCTCGCCTTCTCCACTGTAGTTTGGATATCACTCATGGTGGTATTTACCTTACGATGAGTTAGGCCTAACGATAACAGTAGTCATCTCACACTGTGTCCTACAAACCATCTACATCCAAATTCGATTGGAAAATACTCCGCTTTCCAGCCTGCGTCTTCACATTTCTTGAAGAGGTTTACATAACGGTCAATCTTTCGAGCCCGCACTGCGTCCATGTTATAAAAAGAAAATGCCAGTGTTCTCTTAAGCCTTGAGTCTCTAGGTCTGATAAGATAGACCATAAATCAGAATCAAAGCAAAAAAAAAAAAAAAAAAAAA
>NW_026321462.1:0-612 GCF_001194135.2 Octopus bimaculoides
ACCAGAAAAACACACCAATATCATCGGGAACGATAACCTATTATTTCCATATGTCCACATCTTTACGCCATATTCGACAGCTGATACAATAGATATCTAAGACCGTGAAGAAAACTTGTGCTCGCAGATAGAAATCAAAAATCGCTCACAGTTTGCTATAATGTTTTGGGAAAGTAAAAAGTATATTAGAAAGTTGTTTGCTTTTCACATATAAATCTATTCGAACTTGGCAGAGCTGAAACCAAGCAACAACAGAATGGACTAAGCATCATGTCTTTATAATAGATTTAATTCTACTTTCTACAAATATTTTCAAAAGTTTTCTTCTCAAATATGCATTTAAATAAACAGGATCCAAGTTATTTGTGTGTATCCTATGTAAATATATAAACTTTAAAACTATGTGTGAAGTGAGTGAATGTGTAAGTGTTTGTTTGCGTACATGAGTGTGTGTGTGTGTGTGTTTGTGTGTGCGTGTGTGTCTGTGTCTGTGTCTGTGTGTGTATGTGTGTGCGTGTATGTGTTTGCGTGTACGTATGTGTGTACGTATATACACACAGTATGAATGTACGTGTGTATATATATATATATATATATATATATATATATATA
>NW_026321463.1:0-281 GCF_001194135.2 Octopus bimaculoides
ACAACAATAACCACATCCACTGATGACTACAAGGACCAACTAAATTAGCTTTAATGTAGTAATTAACTATTATGATCTATACGATCTGCTAGAAATAGCAGCCAATTTTCACTCAGATTACACCCTGTCGTCATAAAACTATATGAAGGATATATTCGATAATGTAGTCTCAGATAAACAATGCCTAAAAATTACGGGATGGTCATGGTTGGAATGCCTTTGAGCATTGACTTCCACGATTTGGCCTGACCTGGGGCTATAAAAAAAAATAAGCTAAAAAA
>NW_026321464.1:0-545 GCF_001194135.2 Octopus bimaculoides
GAAGAAGAAGAAGAAGAAGAAGAAGAAGAAGAAGAAGAAGAAGAATCTAGCACGCGGAAATGTTTACTGCGCTTATTCACCCACATAAAACCATAAATATAAAAGGGGTGCACAATACATATAATGGTTATATGATTTTTGTGGGTGTATAAATATGCATAAGACAAAACATACGATTGTATAGACATATGTATGTAATGCATATATGTATGTGCGTGTGTACGTATGCATGTGCATGTGTATATTGACCTGTGCGTCTATAAATACCTGTAGGGCAACACATGTGCTTACATAAATGAGTATGTATATATATATATATATATATATATTAGCATTTATACATATATATTTATATTTATCTATCTATCTATCTATCTATATATGTGTGTGTGTGTGTCTCTGTGTGTGCGTGTGCGTGTCTGTGTGTGTGTGTATGTATATGTATATAGCTACACAGACGCACGCACATTCATACACACACCCAAACACACACACATATCACTGCATACATATATATTTATGTGTGCATGCAAAATGTGTGTAGG
>NW_026321466.1:0-560 GCF_001194135.2 Octopus bimaculoides
GAGACGAAGAGAATGTAAAACAAAGTATTGTAAAACAAAACGCTAGCAATGGTAATGTGTTTACAACATATGGTTATTTGTTTATAATAGGAAGAATCGAAACAAATGCGTAATAAATCCTTTTGTTTAACTTCTCATTATAATTCAGATCTCAGAGTTGCAGATAAAACAAACCCGGAAATATATCGACACCTATTTCAAACATGAAACCCTACTCAGCTGTATAAACCGGTTTCAGTTCACAGTTAAAAAATACGATCCGACACAATATTGATGTCTCAACCAATCACAGAGCCAGAAAATCTTAGGGAGACGACTGACTAAATTGATGCTAGAATTTGCTTGCCAACCCTTACTTTTTAACCGTTTAATGGAATACCAATTTAGAATGACGTCACCGAAATTGTTATGGATAAATATATAGATAAACTGAAGTGCAAATCAAACTAAAACTATAATCTAATACCCATGCAACAATTCTCAACGCTTCTAAAAGCAAACTTCGTTTGCTTACGTTTGTCGTAATTTGAATTTAACATATGATAGCGTCTCATAAAGCG
>NW_026321466.1:667-804 GCF_001194135.2 Octopus bimaculoides
GAGTTCGAGTCCCACAGCTAACCACCTACACTTTTTGTCTGCAAATTAGGGGTAGGTTATCCTGTTCAGGTTATATTATTAGCATTGTCCTGCGTTTGAGAATTTAAAATCACTTCATTAACTTTCTAAGACATCTC
>NW_026321466.1:814-1456 GCF_001194135.2 Octopus bimaculoides
GCGTTTGAGAATTTAAAATCACTTCATTAACTTTCTAAGACATCTCAACGCTTCTTGTTTACGTTTGTCGTAATTTGAATTTATATATAGATATAAATTTTATACATAGGGCATATAAAATTATTTCATCTGTGTTTTTTATACATCCAATATACAAAACTTCGTTATTAGTTATGTTATTCAATTATAGAGTATCTAACACAACATTCAATTATATGATGTCTTCAAGTTACAATCGTTATGGAATACACAAAATAATATCCCCTCCATGCACAGTGTATTGGGGACTACATTATCTGATGTATCTTCTGTTCACATTGTATCAAGTGCTACATCTCCTAATGCTTTTCGGTAAAGGTGTATATTGAAGTACATCATCTAGAATATTCTGCACGCATAGCCTATTTAGGTGTTCAAGATTAAAAGTTCCTCTCTGCCGTAGTGTTTGTTGGATAATGAGTTTATATTTTTTTCAAAACAATAGATTTCGGATGATTTTATTTAACGTGACATTCACATGCATTTTTTCAATTACAACCTAATTCATGGATTACACTTTTAAATGCGTCTACTGCATAATTTAGCTAATATTCATAGATGTTTTTAACACCGTATTGGTGCAACACTCTTACCATCTCTCAA
>NW_026321466.1:1709-3017 GCF_001194135.2 Octopus bimaculoides
GTTTAAATATAGTTTTGCCCGAAATTTGACAATAAGCGACGCGTAAAAGAAAATGTGATAAAAGGAGTGAAAATCATTAAAAGACTAAGAACAATTAAGAGGAGTAATATTCCATTTAACAAATTCATGATAATTATCTATTTGGTTCCATAATCGATATCTTTAAAAGGTTAGTTGCATAGGTGCGTTACATTATGTCCTCTCCAGAAAAATCTTGCAAAGCAACCGCAAAGAGCCCTAAAAAGTAAGACAAGTGAATAAATGAGACAATCATGTTTTCAAGAAAGAGTAAAGGCAATGTCAAATATAAATGTTATGTAGTGTGGCTTTTTGTTATGTACGGTGTGTATTATACACGAAGTATATTATGTACGGATTGATATGCATTTTGTGCGTGACATATGGAGTGTTAATTGTAGTGTGTGATGTGCGTGTAGTGTGTTATGTGTGGACTGATCCTAACATGAGGATTCTGTGACACCTTTGACGAAACAATACACCATCTCGTCTCAGGATATCCTGTGCTGACACAAAACGAATACAAAAATCACCACGACAGGGTAGGACAGTATTTACATTGAAAAATATGTAAACAGAACAAAATCGGAACTCCTACTTACTGGTATGAACATTACCCGAAGCCAGTCGTTGAAGGTAAAAAAATATCACTATGCTCTTGGATTTTCCAGTCAACACTGACGGAACGATCCAGGCTAACCGACTGGACATACATATTTAAGACAGGGAAGAAAACACTTGTAGACTAACAGATGTAAATATTCCCACTGATAAAAAATATATCCGTAAAGGAATTTGACAAATTAAGTAAGTATAAGTACCTGGAAATAAATGTTGTAGGTACCCTCGGTATGATATAAAAGAGATGTTACATACATCAAGATAAATTCCGAAGATAAGCATCTCTCAGACAAATCAAGAAAGATTGTGCTGACAACTATTGCCCTAAGAAAAATCCTATCAATTTAAATGTCTGTGCTGTATTAAATTTTGCTACTGCCCCTGCCACTTCTCGTCCCCTGGCTTTCATTTCAACTGTATCATCTCTTATCCTTCAGTCACCCCAGGACGCTGGGTGTGTCTCGGCACTTTTATTGTAACAAAGAAGCAGACTAAACGCAAAAGATAACAATACTAATAATGATAAAAATAATAATATACATTATAAAGAACGATTATGATATCTGTTTTAATGATAACATTAAGGAATATTAAATTTCTTTATACATACCTGCATTCCGCATTTGGAAAATTTCGACATCGAGCAGTGAGGCATTCATTAGTTACGCA
>NW_026321466.1:3623-4047 GCF_001194135.2 Octopus bimaculoides
GCACTAGTGTAATTAACAATTATGAATCCCCTTATACCGCAAATAAATATCGACTGCACTTTCCGGCAGGTAGCGACCATGGCTGTGGAGAATACTCTGACGAAGTGCAGAGTTTTGAAGCACTTGTTCAGTTCATTCTTGAGAGAATAGACTAAAGATGACAAGAAGAGAAACGAGTGATGGAAAATCGCTGAAGACGTCACAGGATGTGTGACGAAAAATTTTAGACAAAGCAATCGAAAACGAAAATAATTTTAAAGTTGAAGGGAAGAATGAATATTATAGCTCGTTTGTTAATTTGGCAAGAAAAAAATGAGCATCCCGAAATATTACTATACCTGATTTGACATACGACTTCACACGAGGAATATTCCAAAACAAAAGCATTAACATACATACATACATACATACATACATACATACA
>NW_026321466.1:4057-4171 GCF_001194135.2 Octopus bimaculoides
AAACAAAAGCATTAACATACATACATACATACATACATACATACATACATGCACACACACACAGACACACATGCGCACTCATATAGACAGAGGTTATGTGTCTGTGTGTATGGG
>NW_026321466.1:4181-4400 GCF_001194135.2 Octopus bimaculoides
CACACATGCGCACTCATATAGACAGAGGTTATGTGTCTGTGTGTATGGGTATGAGCGAGCGTGTCAGTGTATGAGACAGTGTACATTTATACATACCAAATATTATTTTATGTTGAGCGACGACCAAAGCCAGGAAACACATTACTATCATCAAAAAAACAATTCCTTTCATGATGATTCGTTTGTTGCGTTTGCTTCTATTGGAAATTTCCCACAGCT
>NW_026321467.1:0-414 GCF_001194135.2 Octopus bimaculoides
TGTTTTGGGCTGGCTTGTTGGCTTGTGCTAATCATTGTTGTTTCTATTGTTGTTGTTTAGCCCCAAGTCAGCCCGAATCAAACAGATTGTTTACTTTATAAGATAGTGGAATATGATTTGAAGGAAAACTGGTCGTTATTTCTAGCAGGCTACAGACCATATTGACATCTCATATTGATTTGAGTTGTGTTGTGCTGTGAGAAGTTGTATGGTGTTGTATTATGATGTATTTTACTGTGCTATATTGTACAGTATTTTAGGGTAGTTTACACTATTGTATGTTATTTTACAGTGGTGTATTGTACTATACTGTGTTATATTGTGGCATGCTGTATTGTTCTATGGAATGTTGTATTGTACTGTGGTATGGGTGGTATGGTAATATACTATACTGTGTTGTATAGTATTGTATTG
>NW_026321467.1:424-1690 GCF_001194135.2 Octopus bimaculoides
TATGGGTGGTATGGTAATATACTATACTGTGTTGTATAGTATTGTATTGTGTTCTATTGTGTTGTTGTATGCTGTACTGTATTATGGTGTATTGTACTTAGTATGTTACATAGTATTGTACTGTGGTATACTGTACTGTACTGCAGTGTGACATTGTATTACACTGTGCTGTATTGTACTGTGGTATATTGTATGGTATTATGGTGAATTTTATTGCACTGTATTATATTGTACTGTACTATGGTATATTATATTGTACTGCAGTGTGGTATTGTACAATATTGTATTGTACTGTATTGTGCTGTGACATGCTGTATGGTACTATGTGTATTGTACTGTAGTGTGGTACTGTGCTATATTGTACTGTATTGTTGTATTGTATTGTATGAATTGTATATGTATGTAAACAGATATGCAGTGTATGTGTATTTGTGTATATAGACAGACAGGTAAACAGACACACAGATGCAAAGGTAGATAGATGGTAGGTAGATGGATAGGTTGGTAAGTTTTAAAAGAAGACAGCAAAGAGAGTTCTGTCTTTATACAGTTACCTGATAATTTACTCACAAGTACATATATTTATATATATATGTGCTTTTCTATATGCCCATGCTTCTTTTACTGAATGTTTGCATGTGTGCATAGCATATATTTACATGCATCCGCCTAAGAAAACATGATGAACAAACATTTTCATTTACACCAATTGCTAAGATGATGTATAGAGAAAGCAAGTCTATTTACACAATAGTCTGTATATATTTATAAATATCTACTTATATAAACTTTTGCATGCATGGATATACTTAAGCGATCCCCAAAGTTTTATATAAATATGGTTGTAGTCTGCACATCACTCTCTCCATGTTAAAAAAAATCAGATCAAATACAGGAATTCATGTATCAGTTTATGACATGAATTCATATGCACTCATTCTTTGCATCCTTAAAAATATGTTAGAGATTATACCAACCTATCAATGTCCCTACCTACATTCTACATTTATACATACAAACATATACAGGGTGGTCCAAAAGTAGGTAGACAGTAAATGATAACATTTATTTTGAGACTACATATACAATTATTACATTGACAATTAAATTTTATTATGTACAATAATACAGAAGTGCTTAAATTGTATCAACACAAGTTCTCAAACTGTTGTCCATCACAATTTACATAGCTTTGAAGACTACCCCTTACATTTCAACAAACATTTTTGCACAAGTCTCTTTGTGTATTAATTTCTTGAAATGCAT
>NW_026321468.1:0-980 GCF_001194135.2 Octopus bimaculoides
AATAATAATAATAATAATAATAATAATAATGATAATAATAATAATTTATTAATTGTGATTATATTGAATAAACAAACGTAAATTTCGATAAAGAATTAGCAACCCCAATAACCCAATAAATAAACAATGGAGTCGTAGGTGGGGCGCTCAAAATAGGCTCACACATACGAATATATACACACATACAACATAAAGCAGTCATCATCACCCGAACGGCAGCAACATCATCATCAAAAACAACAACAACAATAAGAATATTGGAATTGAAATATAAACAATAAAATAGTTTAAAGAGCAATGGGGCCGATATATTGAATTTAGTTGACCAAAATTGATTTTGCTAAGAAAGCTAAAGCTATGCTTTAAGATATAAAAAAAATAAACTAATAATATTTACCATATTAAACTTTCACTAAGTCATTTTTAATAATTTCTTCGTAATTTTTTTATTATTTTATACACTATTTTCTCGAACACGCTTTTGAATTAAGAGTTTAAATTATATTTGCAAGCCAGAATGAGGAGATGAAGGTGGGGGGTTTTATCGAATCATCTATATTTTGTAAAGATGTAATAATAAAGTAAAATACTCGTACTGTCTTTGCACTAAATATATTTGCAGGAATGGATGTATGGTTAAGATGTTGTTCGCTTGGCAAACCGAAGTACATAATTTCGATCTGGCTGCGCGGTACTTTAGATAAATATTTTCTACCATAGTGCTAGTGATGACCAAATAAGGGAAATCTGACGGTAGCCTTATGAGTGAATTTTCTGTTTTGTCTTTCTTTCCTTCTTTTACTTGTTTCAGTCATTTGACTGCGGCTATGCTGGGGCGCCGCCTTGAAGGATTTTAGTCGAATAAATCGACCCCAGGGATAATTTTTAAAGCCTAGTACTTATTCTGTCGGTCAGTTTTGCCCTACCGTTAATTACGGGGACGTAAACACACCAACATCAGTTGTCAAGCGATGGTGGGG
>NW_026321469.1:0-208 GCF_001194135.2 Octopus bimaculoides
AATATCCTTACACTAAACCCATCCTAGTTTAAAGTCGCCTATGTCCCACAATATAGTAGAGTAATTGGGCATCTTCTGAGAGAAAAACTGTACCAAGAAGCAATTCAATCTGCCAGAAATTTGGAAACGACATGCTATACTACTTGGCATTCGCGCCGGATGCTCCAATATGAACATCTCAGAGTGTTTGGCTGTTAATCTGTGGACA
>NW_026321470.1:0-241 GCF_001194135.2 Octopus bimaculoides
GTGTGTATGTATATTTATATGTGAATGCATGCGTCTGTGTATATGTAAATATATATATATACATACATACACTCACACACATATAATATGCACGTATATATGTATATGCATGTGTAGACTGACACGCTCATATACATACACAGCTAAACACAACATGCAACGAAATCCTTCCCTCACATATACACAGACAAACAGACAGACAAATGCTAACACCACCAAGCCGCTTATCCTCTCTGACTTT
>NW_026321470.1:1843-2000 GCF_001194135.2 Octopus bimaculoides
CAGTGTTTGTGTATGTTTTTATGTGTGAGTGGGTGTATGTGTGTGTACGTATGTAAAAGATGGTTAGTGCATGTATATATGTATGCGCGAGACATTGTGTGTGTGTGTATGTGTGTGAGTATATGTGTGTGTGTGAGAAATGGCGTGTATGTGTGTA
>NW_026321471.1:0-287 GCF_001194135.2 Octopus bimaculoides
ATCTGCATTGGCAGGGATTCTTTGATGTGATGCCCTTCCTACTGCCAACCACTTCACAGAGGGCAATGGGTACTTCCTCCATAACACAGGCACTAGGGAAATCAACAAGATCCTTGCAAGACATGACCCCTCGACTGAGGGGAAGTGAAATACAGAGAGAGTTGACTTTATGCCAGTGTTGAAAGGCTTAAATATGACAGAGGGACAAGAACAGGCCCCTTGCTGTAGAGGAGGTACATGGTGTTGTTTTGCATTTATAACAAAATAAATATATACAAATTATAAAA
>NW_026321473.1:0-223 GCF_001194135.2 Octopus bimaculoides
TTTAGAGTGTGTGTATATATACAGGTGTGTATGTATATGTATATATGTGTATGTGCGTGTGTATATATATGTGTATATATATGTATACGTATGTATATACGGGTGCACATGTGTATGTATGCGTATATGTGCATATATGCATGTATATGTGTGTGTGTGTGTGTGTGTGTATGAGTATGCATGTATATATATGTGTGTGTCTGTGTATGTATGTATGCATGTA
>NW_026321474.1:0-210 GCF_001194135.2 Octopus bimaculoides
TGTCTCCGAAGTAAATTTCTGTAAAATTATGAAGAAGTACGTGTAAAGAAATACTGAGAAAAAATCAAAAAAGTCAAAACAAGAGTAAGAAATTTAAATGTGACAAACAGAATGGAATATGTGTATATACCACGCAATTAAGACTTACCGCGAAAGTATGTGTGAATATACATACATACATATATACCTACATACACATATGTGTACATA
>NW_026321475.1:0-363 GCF_001194135.2 Octopus bimaculoides
GCAAATGTCTTCTACTATGGCCTCGGGCCGACCAAAGCCTTGTGAGTGGACTTAGTAGACGGAAACTTAAAGAAACCCGTCGTAAAAATGTATATGTATGTATTTGAGTGTTTGTGTTTGTCTCCCACCATCGCTTCGCAACCGTTGTTGACGTGTTTACACGTGTAGTTAGCTGGCACCTGATTGGAGAAAAAATACGGTACCCGATAGGATAATATATATATCCCCTAACAAGTGTGCTCGAGTGCTCATTCGTACCAAAATGTATATGAGAGTTTTCTCTCATGGTAACTCTCCCAGTATTCCGTATTCTGTGGAGGCGCAATTACCCAGTGGTTAGGGCAGCGGACTCGCGGTCATAGG
>NW_026321476.1:0-833 GCF_001194135.2 Octopus bimaculoides
ATCTATCTATCTATCTATCTATCTATCTATCTATCTATCTATTTGTGCATGAGAGAAGGTGCATGGATTAGTGGTTAGTGTGTTCGACTCATGACTCTAAGGCTTTGAGTTCAATTCCCAGCAGCTCATTGTGTTCCTAAGCAAGACACTTTATTTCCCATTACTCCAGTCCACTCAGATGGCAAAAATGAATTGTACCTGTAATTCAAAGGGTCAGCCTTGTCACATTCTCTCTTACACTTAACCACTGAGAGAACTACATCGAGGTTATGTGTGTTTGAGAAGTGCTCAGCCATTTACATGGTAATGAGCAGGCTGTTCCATTGTTCAGATCAAGCCTGGCCAACTTGCATTATATTGCAGGCTACTTTAATCACAGAAAGTTTCTTGAGAGCCGCTTGTATACTGACAGAATCGAAACCATTTTGCTTTCTCATGCTAATATTATAATAAGGAATGAATGATCGTTGATTGAACATGAAATATTATCGTTCTTGTTAACACTTTCACCCTCCGCAAAAAATCGCAAATTTTATTTAATTTGCTTTGCAGGAAGGACTGTTTCAACGAAGTGGCGTATTGTCCTTACCTTCGAAACGTGGTGTAGATGAAACAGGGACAACTGAAGAAGGGGTATATTCTTTATGTTGCATGTCTCGTTTCTCTGTCTGTTTTTTTCATTGTTCGGAAAAAAAGTTCGTTTTCTATGTTTTCGTTTTCTATGTTTTCGTTTCTCATTGTATTTAACGTTTTTTTTTTATGTCCTGTACCAATATATGTATGTATACATATATATGTAGGTATGTACATGTATGTATGTATATATGCATATA
>NW_026321477.1:0-310 GCF_001194135.2 Octopus bimaculoides
AAGTCACAGTCATCTGCATAAAGGAGGTCACGAATAATAGACTGGAGAACGTCTGAATTGGCAGCAAATTGGCGAAGATTAAAGAGGCGGCCAGAAGATCGATATCTGACATAAATTCCCAGAGAGCTAACCTTAGCAAAAGCATGAGTAAAAGCAGAAGCAAAGTACAAAGAAAAGAGGGTTGGAGCAAGGATGTCACCCTGCTTGACACCATTCTCTACAGGAATGGGTCCTGCCATGCCACCACCAACATGCAGGGATATATACATTTATAAATATATATACATACATATATACAGAAATATATATA
>NW_026321478.1:0-493 GCF_001194135.2 Octopus bimaculoides
AGAAGTACTGTTTCGAAAGTAATGACAGCCTTTGAGAAAGAAGGAAAAACTTCCTCGTCGAAACAAAAACTCCGGAAGAAAATCAAAACTTTCAGATATGGACCGTCGGATTCTTACGCGAATTGTTAGAAAGGTTCACAAAAGTACAGTTCGAAAAATTACTGCAGAGCTTAATGACCACCTCGAGAACCCAGTTTCCACAAAAACTGTTCGCCGGGAGCTGAACAAAGCCGTATTTCACGGGAGGGCTGCAATCAGAAAACCACTACTTTCAAAAACAAGCGTTGCAAAGCGTTTAGAGTGGAGTAAAAACCTACAGAATTGGTCCCTAGAGCAGTGGATGAATGTTATTTTCTCGGACGAGTCATCCTTTACCTTATTTCCGACCACCGGCTGAGTATACGTGTGGAGACAGCCAAAAAGAAGCATTTGACCTAGACTGACTTCTTCCAACTGTTAAACATGGAGGAGGATATGTGATGATCTGGGGGGC
>NW_026321479.1:0-108 GCF_001194135.2 Octopus bimaculoides
TATATATATATACATATACATATATATATATATACATATACATATAATATATATACACATACATATATATATATACATATATACATATACATATGTACATATATATAT
>NW_026321479.1:248-387 GCF_001194135.2 Octopus bimaculoides
ACATATGCATATATATATATATACATATGCATATATATACATATGCATATGCATATATATACATATGCATATGCATATATATACATATGCATATACATACATATATATACATATATATATATACATATACATATATATA
>NW_026321480.1:0-200 GCF_001194135.2 Octopus bimaculoides
CACTCATACTCAAACATATTGTGACATTTGTGGTAAAACATTCTCTTGCAATAGCAAGTTATCTACACACAAACATACTCATGCAGGAGAGAAACCATATAATTGTGATATCTGTGGTAAACCATGCTCTAATAATAGTGCCTTAACGTTACACAGACGTATTCATACGGGAGAGAAACCATATCGTTGTGATATCTGTG
>NW_026321481.1:0-310 GCF_001194135.2 Octopus bimaculoides
CTGTTAACAATCTTAGCAAAAAACTCAGTTGAGTTTTTGTATATTTTCATGGGTCAACTTTGAAAATTGGATTTGAAGGTTTTCTGTTTTTATTGGCTGTATATTACTAATAATAATAATAATAATAATAATAATAATAATAATAATAATAATAATAATAATAGCAATAATAATGGGACCCTGAGGAGATGGAGTATCCAATATTTTATAATATGTTATAATATTTTATGATATGTATTAATTATTCTGGATGTTCCATTGAAATGTACATAGGTCAATTTCATTATTATTATTATTATTATTATTATTA
>NW_026321482.1:0-746 GCF_001194135.2 Octopus bimaculoides
ATCATTAAAAATCAATTGAATAATAAAAAAAATACAAGAATATTTATTTATTTCAAATAATAATATATCATCGTAAACAAAGTAAAAAATAAAAAATATACAAATCAAAATGTTATTATATTTCAAACTGAAACTTAGACGTAAAAGTCAAAACTCGAGGTTAATTAGAAATAAAAATATGAATGAAAAAATTATTATGAAAGAAAGATTAAGCTTAATGTAACTTAAGTCATAGTAAAAAACCATTAACGATACTATAAACAAAGAAAAATGCTAGTTATTTATATCATAATATAGAATGAAATATTAAACAATATTAATCGAAAATATTTCAAATCTAATCAAATCGAAGTCATATTTAGGTTAAAATGATACTCTCACTTCTAAATAATTTAGTGTTAAAAAAGGTATCGATTACAAATAATCTTTAAAAATCAATTGAATAATATAAAAATACAAGAATATATATTATTTTCAAAATATGGTATAAAGTTATTTAACAAATTAAATGTTATACTTATTCAAATGCCGTCGTAATTCAAACTGATTTTCGATAGTTTTAATCGATTTAAATTTCTTTCTATTTAAAAATTGGTTATGAAACACGTGTAGTCATTTTATTATCTTGGTCTTATAATATTTACTTTGTATTATATTTTACTTATTTATTGTACTTTTAATTATAAATTTTTTCTACATGTGACAGTGGATTTTCATCGATGAGTTCATAAACCTTGGTTCTTTTC
>NW_026321483.1:0-579 GCF_001194135.2 Octopus bimaculoides
TGACATGAATGTGTCACACACAAACACTCACACACACACACACACACACAAACACACAAAACACACACACACAGTGTTTATAACAGAAAATTGATATTCTAGCCAGGGTGTGCCTTGCAATGATGACATAAACGATCTATTTTGGTGTTCGCTAAAACTATTTCATTTCACTTGGCAACTGGTTCTATCAGGTTTTATAAAATTCGAGATAACATGAAACAATTCATTTTTGGAACACAGTATCTCGAAGCAAACAAAGCTATAAACAATGGCAATGGTTGATCGCCTGTTATGTTTACAGATGTGAGTTTTTGTCCCACAGGCATCCTTCGAATTCTTCAATACAATGAGTTGTTAACCCAATATCTACTCGCGGTTCTATATAACTTTATTTGCTTCGAGATACATCATTCCCAAAAAGAAATATTTTAATTCTTCATAAAAGCCCTGCAGTTGTTTTTATTTGCTTTTTCTTTGCTTTTCCTCGTTTTTTTTTCTTTTCCTTTTCATTCTCATCAATAGGCATAGAAGTGGCTGTGTGGTAAGTAGCTTGTTTACCAGCCACATGGTTCCGGGTTC
>NW_026321484.1:0-206 GCF_001194135.2 Octopus bimaculoides
CACACACACGCACACACACACATTGATATGTAAAGCTGATAAAACCCCGAATGGTAGCAAAGAAAAGGAGAGGGTTTAATAAATTAATATGCAGTGGTAGGGGAACGGGTAAGTTTATATAAGCTGTCGTTCAGATCATCAACACACCACTACTCTCTCCGTTCTCTTTCACTCACTCACTCTCACTCTCTTTCTCTCTTTCTCTC
>NW_026321485.1:0-314 GCF_001194135.2 Octopus bimaculoides
ACTGGCAACGATCTCGCTCGAATGTCTTTACATGTGCCACCGGCACAAGTCCCAGGAAGGCGACGCTGGGCACAAGTGCCATATATATATATATATAAATATAAATAATACAAAATGGGACAAGAACGCAAAACATCCAGATAGTTAGGTGATACAAGAAAAGGACAACAAAACATCCAGATAGACGATACAAAGAAAACAAGGACAGGTCATTCGGAGTTTTCTTTCCTCAGTCGACATCCAGATTATCTTTGCAATTTTGGCATGGTTATTCTCGATATTGCTCCAATCTGGCCAGCCCCAAGGAAAAACTA
>NW_026321486.1:0-373 GCF_001194135.2 Octopus bimaculoides
TCAACGGTTCTATGTGGTGAAAAGATTAGAAAACGACAACACTCCCACAACAAATATTCTTAGCTAGAGCGCATTCAACACCAAATTAAGCTGCTTAGATCTGACATAGAATGTTTGAAAAACCTTAAATTTGATAAGAGTATCAAACCTACAAAGACCCAAAAACTAAAGAAACAATATAATGTGAAAACCATAGTTGACATTGATACCACCATAGAAACCATCAAGCAAAAGGTATGTGCTAAAGCTGCCCGCATAGCAAGGTATGAAAAGCGTGTTAGATTCTTCACAGATAATAACATGTTCAAGAATAACCCCTAAATTTTCTACAGGAAGATAGGGAAAACACCAGTAACAATGAAGTCTGTCCCAT
>NW_026321487.1:0-262 GCF_001194135.2 Octopus bimaculoides
TATATATATATATATATATATAGGTTCAAAAAAAGGAAAAAGACAAAAAATCACAACAAAAAACAACAACGTGAGGACGTAATACAGATAGTGTTACTAGACGCTCGGGAAAGGAAAGATATATATATGTAAGAACGACCGTGCGAACCCAAAAGGAGAAATGGTGACGAATGGAAAAACAGGGCTCCCTTCTTAAACGCGTCACACGGTCAAACACAAAATATATCAAATGATATATATATGTTATACTTCGATAACATAG
>NW_026321488.1:0-422 GCF_001194135.2 Octopus bimaculoides
CATCACCATTATCACATGAATTTACAATTCCTTGGACGAATTGATTTTAAAAATGCTGACAAAATGACAATCTTTAAGTCGTTCGAGAATATTGATTTATAGAAGGTTGATAAATGACTCAACGTTTTTTAAAAAAGAAGCACAAATATTAAACAAATATTGAACCTAAAATAAAACATTATACTTACGTATTTTATTTTGTAGGAAAATGTTTTTTGTTTTCAAAATACTCTCTTTACTCTTTACTCTATTACTCTTTTACTTGTTTCAGTCATTTGACTGTGGCCATGCTGGAGCATCACCTTTAGTCGAGCAAATCGACCCCAGGACTTATTCTTTGGATGCCTAGTACTTTTTATATCGGTCTCTATAGCCGAACCGCTAATTTACGGGGACGTAAACACACCAGCATCGGTTGCCAA
>NW_026321489.1:0-532 GCF_001194135.2 Octopus bimaculoides
GTGTGTGTGTGTGTGTTTGTTCCTCCACCATCACTTGACAACTGACGTTGGTGTGTTTACGTCCCCATAACCTAGCGGTTCTGTAAAAAAATCTATACAGTAGTTACTAGGCTTACAAACAGTAAGTCTTGTAGTCGATTTGTTCAACTAAAGTCGGTTCTCCAGCATGGCCACAGTCAAATTTCTGAAACAAGTAAAAGCATAAAAGAATAAAAGAATAAAAGAGTTTCGAGAGCAAATGATGTCAGTTATTAGATACGAGATTCCGTGTTAGATGACTGACTCTGCCGCCATCTTATTTCGCAATGTTCATCCTTTAGATGTTCGCAGGAATCTTACTTGTATAACCCAGACATCAAAATATGAGAGCATTGCAGCATCTTATGGCAGAAACATCTGCGACCTAATGAAATTCAAAAGATAATTTATTGTTACGTTGTCATTATTAATCTTTTATTGTGCTCAGTACTCGACGTGGATTTTCATCGATGAAAATCCACTATCACATATAGAAAAATTAATATTTAAAAGC
>NW_026321490.1:0-239 GCF_001194135.2 Octopus bimaculoides
CATCACCTCAGGCACACAAGCATGCATATATACGAACATGCATATGAAACGCTAGCAGACACACACACAGTGGTGCAGTCACACACATTTATAAATACATGTAAACACATTTATACAAAAGCACACGCAAGCACACATACTTATGTACGTACAACATGCATACATATACATACATAAATATATATACATATATGTGTATATATACGTAATTCATATTATATAATGAATATATATATATA
>NW_026321491.1:0-213 GCF_001194135.2 Octopus bimaculoides
AACGTTTCGAGCCTACGCTCTTCCACAGAAAGGAACACAGAAAAAAACAACGAGAGAAAACAAAGAGAGAAAATAAATATATATATACATGCATACATATATACATACATTCATACACACATATACATACATATACATGCATACATATACATACATACATATACATGCATGCATATACATACATACATATACATATATACATACAAGCATACA
>NW_026321493.1:0-646 GCF_001194135.2 Octopus bimaculoides
CATATACACATACGTACATGTGCATACACACACATTCACACATACATACATACATAAACACATATACTCATACATACATACACACATATACATATGTAGATATGTGCATAAACTCATACTCATACATACACATGCGTACACACACATTCACATATATATACATGCATAAACACATATAATCTTACATACATACATTTACCCCTATGAAATATTTGCACAACATACCAGACATAGTGATCTGGGACGAAGAAAAGTAAGTATGCAGCACATTAGCAGAAATCAGTTGTCCTGCAGATGTTAACCTCGTGTCACTGATCAAAGAAGCAGATAACATCTGAACTAATAGCAAGTCTACAGATACTCTGACTAGATATGTAAATGGCTCGGATATTTTGGCTTCATAAAATAATTAAGGGAGAGAGGGAGAAGAGAGAGTGGAAAGAGATAGATGGATAGATATGGAGAGAAAGTGAGATGAGAGAGAGAGAGAGAGAGAGATTAAGTAAGATGCTAGCTGTTTGCAGAATGGTAGAAAAGCTGAAAAATTTACCAATGGTTTAGCCAATAATGTCTACACGTTTACACATACATATGAATGTACATACATACATACATACATACATGCATACATACATACATACATATA
>NW_026321494.1:0-148 GCF_001194135.2 Octopus bimaculoides
ACGTACGTAGGTAAGAACGAACACACGAACGATTGTACGAACAAACGAACGAACGTACGTACGTACGTAAGAACGAACGAACAACCGAGCGAACGTATGTACGTACGCAAGAACGAACGAACGAACGTACGTATGTACGTAAGGACGA
>NW_026321494.1:297-399 GCF_001194135.2 Octopus bimaculoides
GAACAAACGAACGTACGTAAGAACGAACGAACGAACGAATGTAAGTACGTCAGAACGAACGAACGTACGTACGTAAGAACGAACGAACGAACGTACGTACGT
>NW_026321495.1:0-127 GCF_001194135.2 Octopus bimaculoides
TACATACACACACACACACATATATATATATATACATACATATATATATAAATATGCATATACAAATATATATAGACATATGTATATACATATATATATATACATACATATATATACATATATATAT
>NW_026321495.1:137-240 GCF_001194135.2 Octopus bimaculoides
TACATATGCATATATATATACATAAACATACATACACACACATATACACATACATACATATATATATGTATATACACATATATGTATATATATATATATATAT
>NW_026321496.1:0-871 GCF_001194135.2 Octopus bimaculoides
AATATATGTATGTTCACTGGGTTTGTAAAAGAGATCAAAGCTACAGGAAACCAAAATACGAATGATCACGATAATCAGTCAGCTACCCTAGCCTAGTCGTTACTACTGCCCAATGTAGGATTCCTCACCATACAGGTGACAGACGTTTGGAGTAAAGGGAAATGAAAGTGTCGCCTCTGAAGTTTGCAAATCACCATTATACCGATAGGTAACAGGGCAGAAAAAATTTACAATCAATAAATATCTTAGAACAACCAGTCATTCATCTGGGGAGGCCTTGAAATCAATTTTACCAACTGGGGACTATGTGTGTCCCAGTGATAATAAAAAGACTCAAAGGAGTTCTGCAACGA
Source organism: Octopus bimaculoides (assembly GCF_001194135.2). NCBI lineage: Eukaryota > Metazoa > Mollusca > Cephalopoda > Octopoda > Octopodidae > Octopus > Octopus bimaculoides. The sequence goes on from NW_026321496.1 coordinate 354, forward strand.
AATAATTTCACTCAACACTTTGCAAGTGAATCAGTGGAGGCAAAGATGCGTCTCATTTACTTGACAATTTATGCATCCCATTGCAGAGATCACAATGTAAGTATATCAATGTAAGTCTTACACTGTTGTACCGTTGAATTACAAATAATGCTCATCTGTTATGTTCGGGTGACCCTATAGCTTCCAATGGTACAACTGTATTCGTCTTTGCTTAGGAAAAATGACTAAATTGTGGGTGTGAAGTCCCCATGAAGGGGTATTTGTAACTTCTAAGAAGAAATTTTAGAAATATTACTTAATTTGTGTGTAATATGTATGGTTAAAATTTCATGAACATTAAAAACATATGAATTTTCATGGGGGTTATGGCCGTTATGCATAGAATATAATTTCCAAATTTCATAAAGATCCATTCAGTTCTTTTGACGTAGTTTTGGATAAAAAAACAAATGACTAATGTGTTTGTGAGCATGTGTATGTGTGTGTGTATGGGTGTATATATGTATAGATATCTGTAT
>NW_026321497.1:0-870 GCF_001194135.2 Octopus bimaculoides
CTTTGTCTTTCATCTCTTCGTTTGAATTTGAACTCAGAACATAAAGACAGACGAAATGCCGCAAAGCATCTTCCCGGCGTGCTAACGATTCTGCCAGCTCACCGCCTTAGACAACGATAATAGTAGTAAATTCAACTACATACAACTTAGAGGCCATGTCCACCATTTACGGCAAAATCAACAGAAGAGAACAACTATTTACAACGACGGATTAGTGTCATTTCTGAAGTAGAGCGAACAAACATATTTAAAAGTACTGAAGAAAATAAACAATGGCTTGTGCGTAACACTCAGGTGATGCTAAGATTATATTTTACTAAAGAGATATAAAAAAAAAAACAAAGGAAGGGAGGAAAAAAAGGAGGAAGAAAAACTTTGAGGAGGTCTTTAACATGCAATTCCTTCGAAGGAAAATCTGAATGGAAATTTACAAAGATTTCATTTCGGATCTTTTCCTAACCCTAAAACCCTAAAGTTAAAACCAGTACAAACGCACGAACGATGTCATAAATAACAGTGACAAACGAAATATACACCATCGATAGTTGTTGACAAACAACAGCAATAATTTTATTCAACTGAATACACGTCATTGATTGGTTGAAATTACCGAAATCCGACAACTTTAACACGAAATAACTTCGAAAATACAAACTTTTCTCAACAACGCTAAGAGTAAAAGATGTTCTATACGATACATTCTACCAGTATCCGAAGTTTGAAAGTGTTTAGTTTTTAAAAAATTACTTTATCGATCTGTCGATCAAAGGGAAAAGATCCTTAATTTCTAGTATAGTTTCACTTCAGACTTCCCAAATGGTCTCATTTATTCATACACAGCATACACACACACACACACACACACACACA
>NW_026321498.1:0-454 GCF_001194135.2 Octopus bimaculoides
TGTATATATATATATATGCACATACATATATATAAACGCGTATGTGTGCAAATTTTCCTTTCTCTCACTTTCTCTCTCTCTCTCTCTCACTCGTTGCATCGTTTGCTCAATAACATTCCTTATATACGCGAAATAATACCGTGGATAGATATCTCCTGTTTCTCTTCTTTTACCTTAGCTTGTATCTCGCGTCGTCTGCTACCGTGTTTATTCACGCGTCGACCGATAATCCTGAGCTGGGTGATACGACAGAGATGGCGGGGTGGGAGCGTGGAAGAGACGAGTAGGTGGTGGATGGTGGCAAAATGATTCAACACAGACAATGACAGACGCACAGGCAGGACAGACAGACAGGTAAACATTTGTCCATATGCGTCTTGATATATATGGACATAAAGTATGCAAGCAGACATATAAAAAGATGCTCGTATACATGCATATAATACACACACAC
>NW_026321499.1:0-610 GCF_001194135.2 Octopus bimaculoides
TATATATATAGGACGAGCGTTTTTCAGTTTACGTGTAACAAATGCACTCAAAAGCGAGAGCAAAGTACGCTTACTAAAGGTATCACGCAGTGGGACTGAACCCGGATCAATGTTCTTCAGAAGCAAACGGCTTCCATTACAGCTACGCCTGCGTGTACGTATGTGTGTATAGTACATGTGTGCATATAAAATATATATAAATAATAATAATAAGAGTAACAAATTCAATATTAATTTGATTAGTATCTATTTAAAACCAGTGGCCTAGCATATTGAAAAATCTGAAGATTCAGAAAAATTATATTACATACATATAATAGAGATAACCACTAAGTATCCATTATACTAGAAAACGATCAGCTATGATCTGACCACTAAAGATTGTTTTGAAGAAAATTCAGCAAGCACCAAAAGGTAAGCGAGCAAGACAAATGGAAAGATACAAAATATAAATAATTTATTTGTAGACCGGTTTCGCTCGCTTACGTTTTGGTGCTTGCTGAATCTTCTTCAAAACAATCTTTAGTGGTCAGATCATAGCTGATCTTCTAGCATAATGGATGTCCACTTCATGGTTATCCCTAGTATATGTATGTATATATATATATAT
>NW_026321500.1:0-410 GCF_001194135.2 Octopus bimaculoides
AGGAGGAGGAGGAGGAGGGGTAGGAGGAAGAAAAAGAAATATGTATTTGATGAAACGTACGAGAGAAAAAAATGTCTGAGATAAAAATAACTAGTGTCAATATATTCCAGATCTAGAGCTGTATAGACAAAAATGTAAAAATATGATTCAGAGACACAGTGATATATGATGTACAAACGAGACCACAAAATAAACAAATAAATCACTCTTATACGTCCATTCACTATGTAAGCATATGTGCCCAAATTACAAATATATTGATGCGCGTAAGTTAAACAAAAATTACTCAGTTGTAGTGTGTATATAAACTCCGCGCCTCTACAAGAGAAAGTTCGACGACTTCAAGTGAATCTGTCTTGCTTAGAACATTAGGAATGCTTTTTATCTCAATGCACATGTTATATATATAT
>NW_026321501.1:0-141 GCF_001194135.2 Octopus bimaculoides
AATATCATGTGGAGCTGTGTCACGAATTGCGTCTTTTCTGGCCATTGTAAAATTTATTTGTTTTTAAAGAAAGAATGAGGCTCAGAACACTGTCCCTTAGCATACAGATTGATTGGTCTATACACCTGTACATTTACACAT
>NW_026321501.1:1768-2175 GCF_001194135.2 Octopus bimaculoides
TTCTTCCCTTTCCTGGGACTACCACATTAAGTTGGCAACAAGCCATCACTTTATATATATATTGCTTGTAGAAAAACATAATTCTGAAGAAGAAGCACACTCTAAGATGTAGAGCAGTTAATATTATAATGGGGGAGGCCAGTTTATGGGGTTACCCTGGGTGTCTCATCCATAAGGGGGTTGGCACTACGGCATATCGTCAGGCCCCAAACATATTGGCCTAAGACCTCATTAAAATATGGCAGGGGAAATGCCTTACTAAAGGTAATCACCTATTGTTTACCTTTAGCGAGGCATTTCCCCCTCCATATTTTGATGAGCTCTTAGGCCAATGGGTTTGGGGTTTGTCGATATGCCATAAAGCCAACTCCTTATGGATGAGAAACCCAGGGTAATCCCATAAATGC
>NW_026321503.1:0-306 GCF_001194135.2 Octopus bimaculoides
TATATATATATATATATATACATATATATATATATACATGTGTGTATACACATACACACACACACACACATATACAGGGTGTGGTGAGTAAACTGTCAGCTAAATTACACAAAAATGAAAATAACACTGACATCTTATTTTAACAGATAAATTTACCTAAATTACATAAAAATATCTTGAAATAATAAAGAGTAAATCTATCCAATAAAATCACCATTGGCTTCAGCCACGGCCTCCAGACGACTTCAGAATTTCCTGCGACTCTTCTGGATGGTCTCCTTGTTTAAGTTGGTGAATGCTGCCATA
>NW_026321504.1:0-319 GCF_001194135.2 Octopus bimaculoides
TATATATATACATGTATACATTATATATATGTATATGTATGTCTGTACGTATGTATGTCTGGTTATATGCATATGCACACACGCGCATATCTTTTACATTACAGTACATTTATGTTCACAGACGTGCGGATATGTATAGACATGTATACACTCATTTACAAAAATAAAACGCGTCCATACAGATTCTTACAACGAAAATTATATACACGAATTTATAGTAATACACTTTAGTGTAAAGTACAGGCATATACGATTTATAATATATACTCACTGTCCACGTAATTTCACCCCTACATACATACATACATACATACATACA
>NW_026321505.1:0-201 GCF_001194135.2 Octopus bimaculoides
CACAGTTTCGATTACCTGTTATTATCCGTAGATTTATTTCAGGAACTTCGTAGTTGCGGTTGGGTTAACAGTATTAATAAAATAAAAGATGGAATGTGTAATAGACTTTGTTGGGTGCAACACGTTTCGATCCGTTATGGGTTTCTTCAGATACATCGATAAAAAGTCTCACTAGAGATTTCTTGAGTCGGCTTTCGCACC
>NW_026321506.1:0-292 GCF_001194135.2 Octopus bimaculoides
TGTACATGCACATATACAAGCACATATGTATGTACATGCACATATACACACACATATGTATGTACATGCACATATACACACACATGTATGTATATGCACACATACACACACATACGTATGTACATGCACATACACACACACATACGTATGTACATGCACACATTCATACACACACATACATATGTATGTACATGCATACATAGATATGTACATGCATACATACGTATACATGTATGTACATGCATACATATATACACATACGTATGTACATGCATACATACACACACATGTA
>NW_026321507.1:0-308 GCF_001194135.2 Octopus bimaculoides
TTCTTTCAGTTTCCGTCTACTATATCCACTCACAAGGCTTTGGTTGGCCCATATATATGTGTGTGTCTTTGTGTATGTGTTTGTTCCCCCACAACCACTTAACAACTGGTGTTTTGCCTCCCCATGACTTAGCAGTTTGGCAAAAGAGACTGATGGAATAAATACCAGGCTTTAAAAAAAAGTACTTGTGTCAATTTGTTCCACTAAAATTCTTGAAGATAGTGCCCTAGCATGGCCACCATCAAGTTACAGAGACTTAAATACCCCATCACCAATTATCAAATAGTAGTGAGGAACAAACACAGACA
>NW_026321508.1:0-260 GCF_001194135.2 Octopus bimaculoides
GAGGTTGTGAGCTCGAATCCCAGACCGGGCTGCGTGATGTGTTCTTGAGCAAGACACTTTATTTCACGTAGCTCCAGTAGAAATGAGTTGTGACATCACATGTACCAAGCTGTATCGGCCTTTGCCTTTCCCTTGGATAACACTGGTGGCATGGAGAGGGGAGGCCGGTATGCATGGGCGACTGGTGGTCTTCCATAAACATCATTGTCCGGACTTGTGCCTGGGAGGGTAACTTTCTAGGTGCAATTCCATGGTCAGTC
>NW_026321509.1:0-644 GCF_001194135.2 Octopus bimaculoides
ATATATTATATATATAGGGTAAATTTAGAATCAGTAGGGTATATAATGCCACTTGCTAAAATCGGAGACAAGGCTCCAAAACCACCATACACTCACAATAAAAATACACACGAGCAATGCCAGCTTATCATTACCTTATTAATACCATTAATAAAGGTAATAATACATCCTTATTTAAAATTTATTCTTTCTCATGTTAGTTTTATTTTAAACGGAGTGGGACATTTAAAGTAAGGAACACAGATGAGCTAATGTAATGAATATTTTAGAAATAGATGTTAAAATGTTATTTTCAACTGAAGATCCCAGAGTATGTTGGTCATGCAGGGGTGAAATCAATTGGTATTGAAATATACATTACTTACTGATGTATTCAATGCAAAGGTAAGCCTATTTCTAATAAATGTGTATCTTTATTGTGAGTTTGTGGTGGTTTTGGAGTCTTGGCTTTGATTTTAGCAAGTGGCATTATATACCCTACCGATTCTAAATTTGCCTTATAGTGTGCCTGTAATGGTGTGAATAGCTGGCCACCTTATTATTACCTTATTAATACCATTAATAATACATCTTTATTTAAAATATATTATGTATATACATATATACATATATATACACATACATACATACATATATATATATAT
>NW_026321510.1:0-474 GCF_001194135.2 Octopus bimaculoides
CAACCCATGCTAGCATGGAAAGCGGACGTTAAATGATGACGATGACGATTAGTATTATTATTATTATTTCCAGTAAGTTTTGAAATTGAGACTAACTCATTTGCATAGCAACGGTGTAGAAGCTTCTTTGTTGAATCGGTGAGCTGGGAGTTTGGTAAATGTATCTTTGCCAATTAGCTGAATTGTATATTTCTTTTATTTGTGTCTATTTATGTAGTTAGTTTAGCAGCTAAAGCTTATCTAAAGATATTATCTTTGAAGGACATAAAACTTCAGTTATACAGCTGTGAAATTTTAAACCTTAATTTATTAATTAATGTGTGTGTGTGTGTGTGTGTGTGTGTGTGTGTGTGTGTGTGTACACACTTTGTCAGTGTTGATTACATTCATCTGTGTTTAACATCTACAAAACATACGTAATGTAATGTATGTATGTATGTATGTATGTAAGTATGTATGCATGCATGTATGTAT
>NW_026321511.1:0-402 GCF_001194135.2 Octopus bimaculoides
TATAAAATATAATATATAAATGGCAATTTCTGTCTTCCTGTTTGTCCGCTACCATCTTGCTGCCTTAACCAGCGAACCAATCTTCACAAATCTTTGCTTACATGTTAAACTAGCATCCAGTTCAATAATAGACTAATTGGGTTTCAATAAAAATTTATAATGCGCCCGCTCGATGGGTTGGGCGAATTATATGACAAAATGAGAAGGGTGCAAAGAGTATTAGTGTGAGAGAAATGTAGTAGCAGAGTGTGACTGATACCAGAGAAGGGTAGAACAGCATTGTGCAAGCGACAAATATGGAGTGGAAATGCGATGTAAACGTTACTACAGCTGTCATATACACATGATTTCGTAAATACACACACACTGACACACATACATGCACATAAGTAACTTGCAAAA
>NW_026321513.1:0-258 GCF_001194135.2 Octopus bimaculoides
AGGAAAAACAAAGATGAAGCTTAATGCAACAAGTGTGATAAGATCATGAAATCTTCTGGAGGATCTACTACGTCTCTGATCTTGCACTTGTAGAAAATTCATCAAATCGACATAAATCAAGATGCAAACCAGCCTCCTGTGAAGATGACAAGAACAATGGAACACTTTTTAACAAAGAAATCAATGGAAGAAAAATTTTCAAAATTAGCTGATATGGATGGATTCTCTTTCAATTCAATCGTCAAAAGCGATTTTATA
>NW_026321514.1:0-1164 GCF_001194135.2 Octopus bimaculoides
GGATGACGAGTTGAGACAGATGTGATTTGCAGGTACATAAATGGATGTACACAAGAATAGCTAGTTCCAAGGTCCAGAGGAAAATGTTGTTACGATGGAAGATAGAGAAAACTGTGAGAGAGGGAGAGAGAGAGAGAGAGAGAGAGAGCGAAAGAGAAAGAGAGAGAGAGAAAGAGAGATAAAAATAGATAGATAGAAAAAGAGAGAGGGTGAGAGAGTGAGTGAGAGAATGAGTGAGATAGATAGATAGATAGATAGAGAGAGAGAGAGAGAGAGAGAGAGAGAGAGAGAGAGAGAGAGAGAGAGAGAGAGAGAGAGAGAGAGAGAGAGTACACAACACGTTTGTGGGCAAGATGTTAGACTGTCTTGGTGAGATACCACATGTCAAGCAGACAAGTAAAATTTTCTACTTAATGCGGCTTAGCATATCAGTGTATGTGTGTGTGTTTTGGAAGATGAAAAAATGCATGTGCATTTGCAAACAAAGCGAGTGTGTACGTAGAATGTGTTGGTTTATATTTCTGTGTATATCTATGTAAGGATATGTTTATGTTAATATGCTAATGTCAGACTCTCTGTAAAAGCTGAAAATATAAACAAGGACCCCACACCTTCCTCCTCCAAAAGAAACAAAACAAAAAGCAACCCCTACAAAAAAAACATCACTAGCAAAAAAAAAAACAACAAAAGTTTCAGAATCGATTAGAAATCTGTTAATAAACACTTATACATCCAAACAATAAAAAGAAGAAGAAAAAGGAGCAATGAAACCATTTTTGTTGCATCTTGGAACGGTCATTTTGCCAATAAAAACACTCGCACTGGTTTAACTTCACTTTTGTTTATTATCCATCAGTTGGTAGACTATTTAACCACCTAACTGATTGTTTGATGATCCTCCCGAGATGCAACAAAATGTGTTTCAGCAAACGAGTTCACATTAAGAACCATGCAAACAGAACACACAAACAAAACACACCAAAAAGGCTGTTTGGGTAAGAAGTTTGCTTTGCATCCACATGGTTCCGGGTTCAGTCCCACTTCGTGGCACTTTGGGTTAGTGTCTTTTATATAGCCTTGGGCCAACCAAAGCCTTGTTAGTGGATTTGGTAGACGGAAACTGAAAAAAGCCTGTGGTGTATATCAATCTATCTATCTACCTAT
>NW_026321514.1:3582-4661 GCF_001194135.2 Octopus bimaculoides
CGGTGGTTCAGTGGTAGAATGCTCGCCTGCCACGCGGGCGGCCCGGGTTCGATTCCCGGCCGATGCAACTTTATTTTCTTTTTTTAATTGCATTCTTTTTAATAGCTTTTTAAAAGTTGTCGTATTTCTGTAATTTCAAGCAATCAAATAAGATAAAAAAATATATACGTACCAATCCCTTTTAGATATATAGCAAATTACGTCAAAACTAATTGTGTGCGCATCGGTGGTTCAGTGGTAGAATGCTCGCCTGCCACGCGGGCGGCCCGGGAATACGGTTCTTAGAATTGGGGTATGAGCAGTTATAAAAACCCTGATTTTTGGGAAATTACTCAGTGTTCGCTAGGTTGTTACTAAACTCCACGAAACTCAATCTTTGAGATATTGGTAATTTGTTATGCCATGCCACTGATAAAAATCCAACAAGACTTATTTGAATTGTTGTGAACTCTAGTAGTTAGTATGAAAGTGTGAATTTTAAGTCGTAATTCTCTACGACAAAATGACTTTACTTTCCAATTGTACTATAAATGCTAAATGTATATGAATAAAATAATGTAGCAATTATTTTCTCTTTCTTTACGTTCTTCAACTTGTTAATGAAATTTATTTCTGCAATTATGAAACTGTGTTTTTTTTTTATAGCGGTTAAAAGAACAAGAATTTGTTTATCTTCAACATACATGCACGCATAAAATGTCCGTTAGCGTTTCAGAGTATATATTTCTCGCTATGGCGTTTATGTAACTGGAATCAGGATTTACATATAATGATAACGCTTATAAGTAAGTTATAAGTGACGGGTTTATCAATATATATTCCTACTTCAAAACTAAAATATATTTATTATCTAATTCCAAATAGGAAACATATAAAAGTAGTGTTACACAAACGGTAACAAAACGCGGCTATAAAAAGTGGTAACCGGCTATAAAAAAAGGATTGAATATAATAGTTAAAATGGGGTTTGACGTGGTAGTGGTGGTGGTGGTGGTGATGGTGGTGGTGGTGGTGATGGTGGACGCAATATGGATGACGAGTTGAGACAGATGTGATTTGCAGGTACATAAATGGATGTA
>NW_026321515.1:0-254 GCF_001194135.2 Octopus bimaculoides
ACATATATGCATACATACATACATACATACGTGCATAGGTACATACATACATACGTACATACATACATACATATATACACACACACATACATACATGTATATATTCATAAAGCAATGACTTCCCTCCTAATATCTCTTTGATCATGAGTTATGGAACACAGAATGTAAAGCTTTGATAAATACCAGACAAAATGTCTACAAAGTCAGTGTGGAAACACTTTCTCCATGACACAGACATAACCAACACCACAGAA
>NW_026321515.1:469-619 GCF_001194135.2 Octopus bimaculoides
TATTATTTTTATTATTATTATTATCGCTACTACTACTACTTGTTCCTGTTATTGTTTTTTAGCGTTGTTGTTGTTATTATTATTATTGAGTTAGAGAGTGGTGCATGCCATCAAAGTGACACTGGGCTACAATTATACAAAGCGCAATAT
>NW_026321516.1:0-424 GCF_001194135.2 Octopus bimaculoides
TGGCCACAGTCAAAAGACTGAAACAAGTAAAAGAGTAAAGAGTAAAGAGAAAACAAAACAAAAAGGAGGACATATTAAATAATGTCGTTGTAGAGGCACCACAAGTGAGAAAGAAGATGTAAGGCCACAGCTGGAATGCCTCTGATCATTGATAAGTTTAACAAAGACTCACTCTGGGAATAAAACCTCATTAACAAATAAATTAAATGTTGATCTAATTGATGTGATGATACTTACAAGAGATATTTAACACTTGAATTCCTTCCTTGATGAACAGGTTCTAGAGATGGCTTTAACCGGGCTTTTGGCACTCGAGTCAAGCCAACACCATGCAGTATACCTAGGACAAAAAGAGAATTCATCATACACAAAGCAATAATATGTGAGATTAAAGTATGTTCCTACATTTATTTATATACATATA
>NW_026321517.1:0-301 GCF_001194135.2 Octopus bimaculoides
ATATATATATATATATGTATATATACATATATGTATATGTATACATATATGTAAATGTATATATATATATGCATATATATATGTGTATATATATGTATATGTATATATGTATATATATATATATATATATATATGTATATGTATATGTATGTATATTCACAGCCATAACAAGCACGTGCACACACATGTATAAATATAGATATACACATGTATAAATATATATATACATGTGTATATATAAGCACAAATATATTTACATATAAAAAATGCATTCACTTACACACACACACACACACACACA
>NW_026321518.1:0-581 GCF_001194135.2 Octopus bimaculoides
AGAAGAAGAAGAAGAAGAAGAAGAAGACAGGAGTGGTATGACAGTAATAGGCTGTTTGTAGAGTCTTCTTAAATGGTCAAGTGACCTAAAAGTGACCTGTTGTAGTTATAGTATTAGTGATTGGAACTCTTCTGAATAAATTCATGGGTAGTGACTGTTCTATATATATTGCTTTTAATATTTGTGTGGGTATTATTCTAAAGCTCTTGTAGTAGTGTCTTTTGTGGTGGAAGCATTCAAAAAGGGTTTATATTTTGCGATAAAATATGACTCTTTGCTAATGCGGTGATTATAGGTTGCATCGTCCCTGAATTTATAGAGGGGAAAAATTCTGAAGTTGGGTTGTTTATTAGTGGAGCAAATGTCAAAGTGTTCGCTGAATGCTATTTTCTTGCATTGCTGAATTTTAATCTAGGATCTATGTAGGGTCATCCTATATATATATATATATATGTATATATATGAAGGGTAAAAGGTAAAGACCCGCTTCGGTCATGTATGTCCATGGAATTGGACCTAGAAAGTTACCCTCTGAGGCACAAGTCCGGGCAAGGTTGTTTATGGAAGACTAGTAGCCATCC
>NW_026321518.1:1401-2410 GCF_001194135.2 Octopus bimaculoides
ATATATATATATATACACACACACATATATATATATATATATATATATATATATATTCTTTTATTCATTTATTCTTTTATATGTTTCAGCCGTAAGACTGTGGCCTTGCTGGGGAACCACCAGTGAAATGTCACTTGAGGTTCATGGCTATGTGGTTAGAAGTTTGGTTTTTCAACCACAAAGTTTTGGTTTCAGTCCTGCTGCATGGTACCTTGGCAAAGTGTCAGACTGACCAAGCTTTGTGAGTGGATTTAGAAGTTGTAAACTGAAGGAAGATTGTTGTGTGTGTGTGTGTGTGTGTGTGTTAGTGACTGAAGGTGCTGGGTAGCACATATATTGCTAGAGACAAGAGTGAAAAACCCTTAGAGCACATTCCCATAAACTGACAAGGGAAATGTGATTTTTTGTGGAGTGAAAGGTTTTTAACTCTTATTTCTAGCAATATAGATGCTACCCAGCACCCTCAGTTACAATCAGTAACAATTAAATGTTTGCTTTTTGGTTTCATATTGCATATAGCTGTCTTTGTTATTATACATATTGATATAGGTATAGATATGTGTGTATATGTATATATGTATATATAAATTACCTTTTGGCCAGTGTAAAGGTATGTCATTATATCATTATGTCATAAGAAGATTTATAATAAGTTTCCAGGTATCACAGGTGGCTTTACTTTCAGGTGTTTATATACGTTCTCTATAATGATTTCTATCATTTCTGCCATTGAAATATTAATGAACTAACTTTCGATATCTAAGGTGAAGAAGGCATCTATTGTATTGGTCTCTTCTAAGATCTGTGAAAATTCCTCAGATGATCATGTATTACATTTCTTTGCTGTGTGTTCTTTAATAATGTTTTCCAATTTTGCATTATATTTATTTGCACCCATGATTCTGAACATATTACTTCTGTCATTTATTCTGATATACATTTATGTTGTTGTCATCTTTTAAGTATGATAGTACTTATTTAAAGTTTAAAAAAAAAAAAAAAATTTTAT
>NW_026321519.1:0-219 GCF_001194135.2 Octopus bimaculoides
ATATATATGTATATATATACATAAAATATATACATGTATATAAACACACATGTGTATATATCTTGTATGTGTATACATATATATGTATACATATGTGCATATATGTGTCTATACTTACATATCTATATGCCTATATGTATGTGTGCATATATATGTATATAAATATAGATATATATCTATATATCTGCATATATTTGTGTATGTGTGCATGTGAGTGTG
>NW_026321520.1:0-521 GCF_001194135.2 Octopus bimaculoides
CACATAAATTAAAACAAAGTTGCACATACATAAGTAACAGGTTTTTAAAAAAATACATTAGAATGTATAAACACACACACATCTGAATTTAATGCTAAGTCTACCAAGGATATATCACCACATTGCAATGTAGTTCCTTTTTCTATCGAGCTCTGACCCTGACGAAATGCTCAATTAACTGTAATCCAATATGAATCTTTCACTTAATTTTTCTAATTTGAATCAATTGATTGGACATGGAAACAATTGTAGGTTCCATGAATTTGATATTGTTTGAAATTGGATTTGTTTCAATCAATTGATGTCTATATGTCAATTTCTCCATTTTCTTCTTTTTCTTATACATAAATGGTAAGATACCCATATCTATCAATGTAAAGCTAACATCTTTTAGTATTTCACTGATATGCTGGATAAAACCAAGGAACCTGGATGCTGATATCCCTTTCAGAGGTATCTACGTCCTTGAAATAATTATTAATCTATATATATAAAAATGAGAATGTGTGTCTGTCTGTCTG
>NW_026321521.1:0-269 GCF_001194135.2 Octopus bimaculoides
TGTGTGTGTGTCTAAATACATATATGCTTGTTTATATTCATATGAACACAAACACACACACGAACATATACACACGCACAAAAACACACACACGTACGCACGCCTACTCACACACACACATATACGCACATATACATATATAAACCCGTGTGTAAATCATAAATATGTATATATAGAACTCTTTTAAACAAAATAATATATATATATATATGCATATATATATATGTATATGTAAAGATATATGTATATGTATATATATATATATATAT
>NW_026321522.1:0-354 GCF_001194135.2 Octopus bimaculoides
AAAAACAACAACAATGAATATAAACACACTGAAAGAGTAAAGCATAAAAATATGATAAAAAAAAAGAAGAATTTCAAAAAATAGATGCAAACCACACACACACTGTATTCCTTCTTTTGCAAATTAACTAATTATGAAATCTTTAGATTTTCCTGCTTTGATGATGCTTACGATGATCTAGAAAATTACCAATATTTTTGAAGCCCCACCACCACCACCGCTGTCACCACCACCACCGTCACTGCCACAACCCCACTACCACCATCACCCATATACACATACACAGCATCACACTTGTTGTTGCTGTTGTTGTTGCTCCTCTTCTTCTTCTTCTTCTTCTTCTTCTTCTTCTTC
>NW_026321523.1:0-443 GCF_001194135.2 Octopus bimaculoides
TATATATGTATATACATATGTGAGAAAAACAAACATTATACACACATGCAAGTCCGACAAAAGTTATGTATATATACAAATATACTCATACATATACTATATATGAATACATTCATATATATATATGTATATATATATATATATATATATATGTGTGTATATATATAAATATGTATGTATACATACATACATACATATATACATATATATACATACACACACACACATATACATATATCCTTATATACATACGTATGTATTTGAACATGTGTTATATGTATTTATGTATGCATTGAATATTCACACGTATATTTACAACATGCTTGTACAAACACATTTACATAATAAAAAAACATTCCATAATTATTTATTAACAGTTTAGTTCGCAAATATATTTTGATTAACTTAATATTTGTTTAAATAACATATGAATTGAATTATAT
>NW_026321524.1:0-480 GCF_001194135.2 Octopus bimaculoides
GCACTTCAGAGCAAAAATGTTGATTTAATGAGAGAAATAAAAGCAAAAAATTAGCCACCAGAATAGCAGAACTGTCTGAAAAATTTCAAAATTATGAACTATACGAAATGGATACAAGGACTCATAAGATTTTATTAAATACATACAGAACGTCTGTATCGGCAATGAGACTGGAATTTAACCAGTCCATTTTTCAAGACTTGCCACCTCCGACCCTATGTCAAGAAAAGATGGAGAGTCCCTCTCCACCGGACAAGTCCTGATTAACAGGTAAGACATGTCTGTTCACATTGGTTGTTTAAATGTTCGTGGCCTGTTGTATAGCTGGAAGCAGGACGCTTCCTAAATGACATCAGGTCAAGAAAATTGGATGTGATTGTTGCAATGGAAACCCGAGTAAAAGGGGCCAAGAGATCTGTCTCCCCCTCCTGAACGGCTACGAGAAATACATTTCTCCGAGTCGGGCAGGAGGTGGGGGTG
>NW_026321525.1:0-220 GCF_001194135.2 Octopus bimaculoides
ACAACCAGTAAAGAGTCTTGGCAGATGGTATAGAGATTTATTAAATGATAGGAAGCAAGAGAAAGAGACACACGAGTTAGTAGAACAAGGATTAAAGGCAATTGACAGAACAACACTGCCGGGAAAATTCAAATGTTGGATAATGTGGCCATTGCAAATGTACGAAATACCCTCGAGTAGAGTAGAAAGGATAGAACAAAGATGCAGTGTGTTTATCAGA
>NW_026321526.1:0-420 GCF_001194135.2 Octopus bimaculoides
TATATATATATATATATATATATATGTATATACAGATACATATAGAGAGAGAGGGGGTGAGCGAGACTATATATGTATGTATGGATGCATGCATACATGCATGTATGTATGTATGTATGTATGTATGTGTGTATGTATGTATGCATACATATTATTCTTAAGGCGACTCTAATCTCTTCTGTAAGAAGAAAAGGCCCGCTCGAAGTGTTAGAACTTGCATCACCCCGTTGCACATAAATGCATATTTTATGAATTTCATACTCTTTCTCTTACACCGCTATTCATCGAAATAACGTTTGGTATTTATGGACAATATTGGATTTGGCTATACTCAACAGATATCAACATATTACATCTATGCATTCTGAAGGACTAAATGATCAGACCACTTCCTCAGAAAGAAGGTATATATATATATAT
>NW_026321527.1:1413-2065 GCF_001194135.2 Octopus bimaculoides
TCTGCTCCCTCATCATCCTACTCCGGACCTATTTTGGCCAATTTTTGTTTTTGCACTTCAAAATCATGGGAATAGCATTTTCGGTAATTTTTTTTTTAAATTGTCAATATTTTCAGAGGGAAAAGTGAGTGATTTAAGGGTGATTTGGTTATTGCTTCTAGCACATCCAAAGACAACCCTCTTCGTTTCTTTATCACTCACGCATGTATTGATGTTTTTCAATATTTTTCCTCATAAATACATTTATATGCTATAAAAAAGAAAATTTGAGAAATTATGAATTTTTGACAACCCCACACACTGCCCCCGATTGTTTCTGTTTAGAAATATTGGAGAGCCAACCTTAATCTTCGGAAATATTCCATCCTCAGTTGCTCTTTCATTTCCTTCTCTATTAATTCGTTGAACTCTTGTACACCAAGGTATTTGTAGCCTTCTGTTTCAATTTGTTCAATCAAGTCTCTGTTCGATAATTCTATCTCTGCTATGGAATTCACTTCTTTTTAGGTAAGTTATTCCGAATTATTATTATTATTGTTCTTCTTCTTATTATTATTATTATCGTTATTATTTGAATATACACATGTACCTATGTGCATAATCGCACTTAAGTATATAGTTAATTACATATACATATACGTGTGTATAAAAA
>NW_026321528.1:0-548 GCF_001194135.2 Octopus bimaculoides
ATATATATATATATATATATATATATATATACACACACACATACACATAACTGTCTGCCTGCTTGCCTACCTGCCTCTATATGTCTGCCTGTCTACTTCTCTATATGTATGATTGTATTATGTGCGTGTGTGTATCCATAAGCAACCACTCACCTGCAGACAGAAGCCACAAAAGCTGTTCAGAGCCTGTCCTGTTGAGCGAGGCGAGAGGAGGCGGTTACTGCAAGAGTAGTGATAGGTTGGGAGGGGGACAACAATTAATGATTGAAGAAGCGTGAAGTGGATAGTAACATGAGATCCAAACCACCACGAACGCCAAATATTTACGTATTGCCTGTATTAATTTCTAAATTATACAACTGAATTATATAATTTATACTATTAGATCGCCCGGAAAGTTCTGGGCGTTTTTCAATATGCAAAAAGAGATATACTTTATAAACCGTACTCGTAGAAACTTCTAACTCCTCTGCAAGTTCTCTAGTTGTGATGTTTGAGTTTTCTTCGATTTTTGCCTTCAAAACATTTTCATCCAATTTTGAAGGTCT
>NW_026321529.1:0-201 GCF_001194135.2 Octopus bimaculoides
ATAGATAGATAGATAGGTAGGTAGATAGATAAATATTTTCATTTATGTATATAATACGAAAAACATTTACGAAATGACTTTGAAGAAAGAACTCAATATGTTAAGTAGAGTAATGTACAAGCACACACACAAACACACACACTCACATAAGTGTGTGTGCGCTTGTATTTGTGTGTACGTGTGTCTACGTGTACATGTCCA
>NW_026321530.1:0-245 GCF_001194135.2 Octopus bimaculoides
AAAATACGAAGCACAAGTACATGGAACATGAACTATTCTTTCGAACAACAAAACAAACAACATAAAAAACTACCCTTCATCAGTTGTTGGCTGTTTTTCTAGTCTCGTACTTTGAGAATTTAACAACAATATAAACTTTCAATAAAACAGTCGATCCCGCAAAGCAAATTAGATATAGTAGGAATTGAGTTTGGTCAGGATAAATGTTCCTATATGGTTGCGAAACGAGGGAAACCAGACTAGCA
>NW_026321531.1:0-382 GCF_001194135.2 Octopus bimaculoides
TGTCATCCGTCCTTGAGGTCAATATCTCCATTTTTGGAGTGCAAAAACCAACGGCGGGCGGTACTTTGAGACATTGCTTCTTCTCCATACACAGCACAAATCTCACGAGCAGCTTCGGAGAGTTTAACACCTCGATTAAATGCAAAAAGCAAATGGTGTCGAAAATGCTCAGATTTGTCCACTTGACATTTCATTTTAATGATCTGAAAATATACAAAAATCAATAAAATTTAAAAAATCAAGAAATTCTCTCTCAAATAGCATAAAACATTTTGGCAATGCGTTTTATTTCTGTGTGCATTTTTAAATTAAAAAAAAAACGCTCATGAATTTTTCCTCAACCCGATACATACATACATACATACATACATGCATGCATGCA
>NW_026321532.1:0-230 GCF_001194135.2 Octopus bimaculoides
TAGAAATATGTACACATACATATATATACATACATAATACATAACTACATGCATACACACACACACACACACACATATATATATATATAAACATAAACATAAATGTATATATATACATATATATGTATGTATATGTACATACATATATACATGTATGTATATGTGTGTATATATATGTATAAGTGAGTATATAGATATATATATATACATACATGTATATATATATATAT
>NW_026321533.1:0-1539 GCF_001194135.2 Octopus bimaculoides
TGTGATCTTTGCAGTGTAGGGTCGCGCATTGTCCTAATGAAACATCACTCCTTTTCCATTAGTGAATCGAAAAGGAGTGATGTTTCATCAGGACAATGCGGTCTTTTTGTCTTCAAAGCTTGGTTCAAACACTCTAATTGTTGACAGTAGACTTGAGCATTGATTGTTGCATTAGGTGGGAACAATTGAAAGTGAATTACTCCTTTGCATTCCCACCAGATAGAGAGAAGAACTTTTTTTCCCATGAAGTTTCTTTCTCGGTTGTGGTTGAGCTTTTTCCCTTTTACCAAGCCACTGTTTACGACGTTTAACATTTCGTTAGAAGATCCATTTTTCATCACCAGTCACAAGTCTATCCAAAAAGGGTGAAATGAGTTCGCGAGAATGGAGAGAACAAATTTGGACTCGGGATTTGCGGTTGCTTTTGGACAATTCACGAGGCACCCATTTTCCAAGTTTAGGAATCTTTCCAAGTTGTTGAAGATGACGATGAGCAGTTGTATGTTTTGAATTAAGCTTTATTGCCAATTCTTCAACTGATAATGCAGGGTTTTCTTCAAGTAATGCCTCAAGGAGCTTATCATCAAACTCAATTGGACGTCCTGTTCGATCTTCATCTTCAAGGCTGAAATCTCCACTTCAGAATTTTGGAAACCATCTTCTGCAAGTTCTTTCATTCAAGCATTCTTTCCCATAAACTGAGTGTATGTTTCGAGTCGCTTCGGCTGCAGTTTTCTTTTTTGTACTTGTAAAGCATTATGTGCCTTAAATGTTCTTTGAGAAAGGGTTTTAATCAAAGAAATTTTAATTCTATTATTCTGTAAAATGATATTTAACTAATTAGTTTAAATGTACACAAATGCATGAAAATAATTTTTAATTCCATTAGACATTCTAAAATACTATTAAATTTCAATTCAATTTAAAAAAAATAAAATCGGACAGAACTTATGGAATGACCTGATAATTATATTATGTTATTTGTGAATATCCAATGTATATTAATTGAAGAGTCTCCTGCATTACTAAAGGGTAGTAAGGGAAATGAGGGGAGGGAGGACTTCCTGAAAAAGTCCGAGGAGAGCGGATAGGGATTTCCTGGAAAATTCCAAGGAGGGGGAGGAAGGGACGAAAATAAGGGGAGGTGGTGAAAGGGTTACTTGGAAACTCCGAGGATGGGGTAATTCTTGCAAAATTCCAAGGAGGGGAGGAAAGAGAGGAGGAGGAAGGACTTTCTGGAAAAGTCCGAGGATGGGTGAGTGGGACTTCCTGCAAAAGTCCGAGGGGAGGAAGGACTTCCTGGAAAAGTCCGAGAGAGGGAGTGGGACTTTCTGGAAATGTCGGCGGAGGGTGAGTGGGATTTCCTGGAAAATTATAAGGAGGGGAAGAAGGACTTCCTGAAAAAGGCTGAAGAGTGGGAGGAAGAACTTCCTGGAAAAGTCGGAGGAGGGTGAGTGGGACTTCCTGGAAAAGTCGGAGGAGGGGGTGAGTAGGATTTCCTGGAAAATTCCAAGGAGGGGAGGAAGAACTTCCTGGAAA
>NW_026321533.1:2073-3058 GCF_001194135.2 Octopus bimaculoides
GCGTGCAGTGGTTGAAAATTTCTGGGTACAAATGTACAAATTGAAATGCAAAAGAACGAAATAATAAATGGATTTATGAATGAAAGTTTGGTAATTGCGTTTATTTCCACCACGCCATGTTTTAACTAACCTATACTATACAAACACGCAAATATATTCATGTATATATATATATATATATGGAGTACTCAGCCATTTGTGAGTTAATTTTATTCTCGTGTGATAATGAAAAGTGAAACTGACAGCCAATATTTGCTGTGTCTATGTATCTATATATGAATTGTCTCTCACGTTCCCTCTTTCTGTTTCACTTACTTTGTGTCCCTCTTCTCTCCCGCTTTTGATTAAACAATGTGTATATGTATCTATGTATCTACTTCTCTTGCGATGTGATAAACATTTAAAAACACAAAAAGAACGCCGTCACCACCCACTGTCTCTTTCACTCTCTCTTTCTTTCTCTTTTACTGTTTCTCACTCTCTTTCTTTCCCTCTTACGTCCTCCCTGAAACATTTATAAACACAAAACCAACGCCGTCACCACTCACTGTCTCTTTCATTCTCTCTCACTTTCTCTCTCACTCTCTTTCTCTTTAACTTCCTCTCTGAAACAAAAGCACAAAACGAACACCGTCACCACTGACGTCTCTTTCACTCTCTCTTTCTCTCTCACTCTCTCACTCACTCTCTCTTTCTATGTTACTTCCTTTCTCTCGCTTTGCCACGTCAAAGAGGTAACTGTGACGCACACAACAGGTACATACAAAAACAAAAAGCGTATTAATATTATTGATCACTAATAACTGACGAGTCCGAGGGACACGGATGTACTGTAGTAATTATTATGACACGTGAAATACGTAGCGCATGACGTGACTGACTCAGTACACGTACGACATACGTAATCTAAGAAGTGTAAGAAGCAGTATAAAAGTAAATACAATATCCTTACGTATCTCACGTCTGTTTTCATTCCTCCACTTCA
>NW_026321534.1:0-292 GCF_001194135.2 Octopus bimaculoides
TATATGTATATAAATAGATGTTTATATATATACATACGCACATAATATACGATATAGGTAAAAGCTATATAATATATACATAGATAGATGGAGAGATAGATAGTTATGTATATAATCATGTTTCTGTGTGTATGTGTGTGTGTGTGTTATTTCGCAGATTATGTACAGAGAATTTGAAGGATATACTCGTACAAATATGTACGCAAATTATATACACTCGCACGTATACACGCACTTATATATATGCACACATAAACACTTATATATATATATATATATATATATATATATA
>NW_026321535.1:0-431 GCF_001194135.2 Octopus bimaculoides
GAAATTGATATAAAAATATTCAAGAATACACATATGGGTGTACATGTTATCATACTTAGAATGAGTAACAGTTTGAAAAATCTGGGATGTTCTTGCAGAAATCATATTATTTGTACTCAACTTTTACCCATCTGATGGATCGCCCACGACCAAAAACACTGAGTTGTAACTCGGTGAATCATCAATATAGTCAAGCTGCTCTAAAGATCGATATTTGTTTATCAACAACAGTAAAGACCTGACATCAACTTAAAATATCGAAGAAAGAAATGACTCACTTAAAAAAAAAGAAAAAGATCGTATATCATTGATTTCTAACTTTGTCACAAGGTCACGCATTTTCTGTGTGTGCTTTAGAGTGGGAGCAGACAACGAAATCGATCGAAGTAATTGGCGAACATTATATTTTATTGGGTCCGGAAACTTAAAAG
>NW_026321537.1:0-253 GCF_001194135.2 Octopus bimaculoides
CTACTCGACCTGAAGAAAATTCTAACTGGGCCCCCACCTGCAAAGTCATGCGCAGTTTATCTTGATATGAGATTACCATGTCGCGCACATATGGTTGTGATGCATGTGCCTGGTGTACCCTTATCAGACGGGTAGTCATGATGGGTATAATGGGCTTCGTATATTTTACCCCAGTGTTACTTTGATGGTATGCACTGCTCTCCCACTCATAATAATAATAATAATAATAATAATAATAATAATAATAATAATA
>NW_026321538.1:0-255 GCF_001194135.2 Octopus bimaculoides
ATATTTACTAAGGCCAGTAGAATTAATCAAATTTCTATTCTTAAAAGAATGCATGTGTTGAGCCACCCGTAATTTAATTTTATTAGAAGTCGATCTTATGTAAAACTTATTTAAATTATAACCATTAAGTTTATTCCCGTCCATTAAAGTCACTATACATTTATACACGACATCCTTCAAATTACATTTATTAAATTTACATTTTGTCTTATCTCTACATGTACAATTAATTATATCCTGGTCCTCATTATTATT
>NW_026321539.1:0-213 GCF_001194135.2 Octopus bimaculoides
TATATATCTATATATATATATATATATATACATATGATATACATTTGTGTGTGTGTATTTACCACCTCCATTTATCACTCCATCGAAGAATGCAATCATATGTACAAACGCACACACACACGCACATATACGTCATATAGAAACACACACACACACACATATATAGATATATGTATATATATATTTATATATATATTTATATAAATATATGTA
>NW_026321540.1:0-206 GCF_001194135.2 Octopus bimaculoides
TACATGCATACACACAAACATTCAAAAAGAACTGAAGGAAACAGTTACCTACCCATAGAAGATGAAACTCCATGTTCTAATACAACACACAAAAGAATCGAAAGAACAAAATGTATCAAATGAATTCTCTAGCTAAGTCTATGACTTGACATGAACCCCACAGAACACCTGTAGTTACAACTAGATATATATATATATACACACAC
>NW_026321541.1:0-296 GCF_001194135.2 Octopus bimaculoides
ATAAAACTACTGAATAATAATAATAATAATAATGATGATGATGATGATGAGGATGAGGATAAGGTATAAAAGATGGGCTACAGCAGATATAAAAGATGGGTTACAACATTTTGTCTTGTTATAAAAAATGGGCTACAGCAAATATTCTGCTCAATAGCACAGATTTGCTCGTCAGTTGTTTGACCTTAACCAGTTGAGCATGTCCCTTAGTGGCTGACGATATGTGCACATAGCCATGTGTTGAAAGGAATTCTTTGGGGTTTGAATAACTCACCTCTGGAAACATGGGTGTTTCG
>NW_026321542.1:0-711 GCF_001194135.2 Octopus bimaculoides
ATGTATATTTAAATTCCGCTCGTAACTCATTCCTGTCCTCATCTCTGCCACCACTATCAACACCACCACCACCTCCGCCACTACTACCACCAACTCCAATAATAACAAAAACACTAACAACCAACAGCAGCAATACCTATAAAAAAAAAACAACACTGATACAGCTATCGGTACCAGTATCACAGTCAAAACTAATCCAACTAACATCAACACAAACACGACCAATAAATATTGACGGCAACCTCGATGCCACCACGACAACGAAACCCTCACCTGCGTCAATATCGCCACCCACATCTAAACAACACGGCCATCACCAACACCATTAATGACACCACCAATAGCAACACCACTACCACCACCACCACCAATAACAACAACAATAATAATAACAGTTCTAATGCCACCCAGCATCAAAAGTAACGTCATTAATAGCATCTAAACTCACACCAACCCCTCTTGCAGGTACCGACAGCTATAAACTATCACCAACAGCACGAAGAGCACTAAACATCACTTATTCTAATAACATCAACATCGATATTACACCACAGGCAATACCGGACACAAGCTAGAAATAGCAGCTAAATCACCCCATCAAATCACACCCTACTGGTTTGAACGGAAAGAAAGGCTTACTGGATAATGAAGTCCTGAATGCATTTCGCCTCATAAAAATAATGTGATTGTCACGGTCGAAATAACTTTGAT
>NW_026321543.1:0-326 GCF_001194135.2 Octopus bimaculoides
TACATACATACATACATACATACATACATACATATTCGATAATCAAGAAACATAATGAAAGTCGTTGTATAACAAAATGAGAGAAGATATAAATTCAGACGGTCATGCTCTTTTCGAATGTTATGAGTGAATTATCACCTTAAGCACATGAAACTATGTAAATACATTTCAATTATTTACATATATGTAGATATTTAGATATACCAATATGTAAATGTACAATATGGTCCTTGATGTTTGACACGATGAGTTACCACAATGAGTAACACCACCGATGAGTTGTTGGCACTCCGTCGCTTACGACATCGAGGGTTCCAGTTGATCCG
>NW_026321544.1:0-259 GCF_001194135.2 Octopus bimaculoides
AGGAAGACAAATCAAATATAAAGTGATATCTTTGTGAAACCTGGCTGTTTAGCTCTCTTTGATTCAAATTCTATGCGTACATATATAATTAAATATGTCTATGTGTGTGTATATATATATATATATATATATATATATATACGTATGTATGCATGTGTATATGTGTGTATGTATTTATGTTTGTCATATCTAAGGGCAAACAGGATAGAATACCCTAATCAAGGACAGTTTCATTCAGTTGGCCTATTTTTTGGTCAAC
>NW_026321545.1:0-577 GCF_001194135.2 Octopus bimaculoides
ATATATATATATATATATATAAATGAATGTATATATGTATATTTGTATATATCAATGTATGTATATATGTAAATGTGTGTATATATGTATAAATATGTATGTATATATGTAAATGTGTGTGTATATATGTATAAATATGTATGTATATATGTAAATGTGTGTGTATATATGTATAAATATAAATGTGTATATGTATATATGTATATGTATATATATAAATGTGTGTGTATATATATATATGTATATGTATATATATAAATGTGTGTGTATATATATATATGTATATGTATATATATAAATGTGTGTGTATATATATATATATATATATAAATGTATATATGTGTATGTATATCTATACATATATGTATGGTTATATATTTGTATGTATTTGTATGTATATTAATATATATATGGGTATATTTATATGTATGTATATGTATATGTATAATATATGTGTGTATATATATATCTATGTGTGTGTGCGTGTGTATATATGTGTACATACATATAAGTTTTTGTATTTGTGTGCATGTATATATATATATATATATATATATATATATATATATATATATAT
>NW_026321545.1:1407-2857 GCF_001194135.2 Octopus bimaculoides
GTGTATATATGTATATATATATATATACACATACATTTGTATGTGTATATATATATGTATATATAGGTATGTATATGTGTCTGTACATATGTAGGCATATATGTGTGTGTGAATCTATGTATTATGTATGTATATATGTATATATGTATGTATGTATGTATACATTCTTTTACTCTTTTATTTGTGTCAGTCATTTGGCTGCGGCCATGCTGGAACACTACCTTTAGTCGAACAAATCGGCCCCAGGATTTATTCTTTGCAAGCCTAGTACTTATTCTATCGGTCTCTTTTTCCGAACCGTTAAGTTACGGGGATGTAAATACACCAGTACCTGTTGTGAAGCGACGGGGGCGGGGGGACATAGAAACTCAAACATATTCACAGAGACATACTTCTATATATATGTACATGTATATATACGACGGGCTTCTTTCAGTTTCCGTCTACCAAATCCACTCACAAGGCCTTGGTCAGCCCGAGGCTATAGTATAAGTCACTTGCCGAAGGTGCCACGCAGTGGGACTGAACCCAGAAACATGTAGCTTGTAAGCAAGCTGCTTTATACGTATATATGCGTATATATGTATGTATATATGTATATATGTATGTATATATGTGTGTATATGTATGTATATATGTATGAATGTATGTATAACTAAATACATCTGTTTGTTTTCTACACCACTTGTCTTCGTCTTTTGTTTTTTTGTGAATTCTCCCCTTGTATGTATATATATGTATATATATGTATCTTTATTTATATATGTATGTATATATACATATGTGTATAAATATATATATATATGTATATGTATATATATATATGTATGCATGTATATATATACACATGTATGTATGTATATATATATATAAATATTTATATTTATATATAAATGTACGTATGTATATATTATATATGTAAGCATGTATATATGTCAACGTTGTAATGATTTAATTATTTTAATTAATTTCTAATGTTTGAATCGAAACAGCTGTCAAAGATAATATGTATTTTAATAATTAATAAATATATTTATTAATTGATGCATGTCTATTATCTTACTTTTCTTAAGTAAATATGAACTCCGGTCTATTTAATTACCTTGTATGTATATATTTATGTGTATGTGTGTGTGTTTGTGTCTGAGTTTGTCCACCTACTATCGCTTGACAACCGATGTTGGTGTGCTTACTTCCCCATAAATTAGCGGTTCCGCAAAGGAGACCTATAGAAGTACTAGGTTTACAAAGAATAAGTCCTGGGGTTGGTTTGCTCGACTAAAGGCGGTACTCCAGCATGGCCACAGTCAAATGACTGAAACAAGTAAAAGAGTGAAAGTATACAATATATATGTCCACAATTTGTTTTCTTACATGCAAATCTATCTATCTATCTATCTATCTTGGTCTTTTCCGTGGGCTTTTCCTTCCACGGCTAAACCTAAACTGT
>NW_026321546.1:0-1195 GCF_001194135.2 Octopus bimaculoides
GTAATGGTGAGTAGTGGAGTAGTGGTGAGTAGTGTCTCCCACTACCACTATGGTCAGGATTCATCCAACCAGCTGTCTGCACTTTGTCGCCATCCTGTTAATGTGCACTTGGAAAGAGGTATCATCACTTATGCTAATAGGTAGGACCCCCACTGATTTAGGATCTGGGTTTGTAATTTCCTGTGGACCAGTGTACCCAAGTTTTATATTCAATTTCGGACAATGGTAGTGCAGGGCTTGGAACTTTTCAGTATTAAACTGAATATTATTATCCTCAGCTCATCTATAAATTGAGTCCAACTCCTGCTGCAGGTGTGCAACGTTGCTGGGATTCTGTATTTCCACCTTTACTTTTCTATTCCAAACTTGTAAATTTGAAAGCATAACTTAGATCTATCCATAACGGAATAACATTTCCTAAATCTTACATTAGTGCATAATTCCTCTCTGCATTTTAATACGATAATGTACTAATTGGCTACCTCCCACTGCTAGAGTCCAGTAGTGTTTATTTTTTCCATTCATTGCTTCATCCTTCATTTTTCTCGTTCAGACTTGTAAATAAAATATATATACTTATAAATTTGATATATATATCTCAGATATATTAAAAAAAATAATATATCCATAACTATAAATACTATTCATCACCCATTCATTAAGTAAGGCCCCTTAGACAATTCATTCCTAAAATATTTTGTTTTTATTTGTATTGTATTTATATAATACTCTATTACTCTTTTACTTGTTTCAGTCATTTGACTGTGGCCATGCCAGAGCATCGCCTTTAGTCCAGCAAATTGATCCAAGGACTTATTCTTTGTAAGCCTAGTACTTAGTCTATCAGTATCTTTTGCCAAACCGCTAAGTTACGGGGACGTAAACACACCACCATTGGTTGTTAAGCGATGTTGGGGGGACAAACACAGACACACAAACATATACACACACATACATATGTACATATATACGATGGGTTTCTTTCAGTTTCCATCTACCAAATCCACTCACAAGGCTTTGGTCGGCCCAAGGCTATAGTAGAAGACACTTGCCCAAGGTGCCACGTAGTGGGACTGAACCTGGAACCATGTGGTTGGTAAGTAAGCTACTTACCATACAGCCACTCCTGCGCTTATGTTGTGTAACAAATAATATATTCCTCTATACACAATCATACAAAAAAACCCACCTTTTT
>NW_026321547.1:0-305 GCF_001194135.2 Octopus bimaculoides
CTAACCCTAACCCTAACCCTAACCCTAACCCTAACCCTAACCCATCAAATTACTCATGAGTATGTGTATATGCTGATATATGTGAACGCTTGTAATTCCAGTTTTTCTTCACAACTTACTGACAAACAGGGGCGTCAAACTCTGAGGAACGGAGTTGTGATCATTTTGCATCTCTAATGAAAGCATATCTCTCTACCCTCGGTATTCGCGTACTATCTTTTCCATTTTGTGTTGCACTAACGTGTTAACCTGTATGCATGCATATTTATATATACATATATATGTATACACACACACACACACAC
>NW_026321548.1:0-222 GCF_001194135.2 Octopus bimaculoides
TTGTTGATGTTGAAATTCCAATGAGGGAGCCTTGGATCTAGGTTAGAAACCAGTTCTTTCCCTATTGGTAAGAAATCTTGAAATAAAAGTGAATAATGGCATACATACATCTAAACATACATACACACCTATACCTACATATGCATACATGCATACATACATATATGCTTATATACATACGCACATACGTCCATACATACGTGCATGCATACATACATACAT
>NW_026321549.1:0-557 GCF_001194135.2 Octopus bimaculoides
TACATATTTAACCGGTGTAATAGTTAAAGCTATACTATATAAAGCTAAAGGCGTTTATTTAATAATTAAAGATCAATTGAATAATAGAAAAATACAAGATTATTTATTTCTACAAACGTAATAATAAAAAATATGAATGAAAAAGTTATGAATGGAAAAATTATTAATAATAAAAGATTAAACTTTATATATATATATACAAAGTTTTGATTTTAAAAAATACTTTAACCATATTATAAACTATAAAGATTAATAATTAATCAAATATTATTAATCAAAAATAATCGAAAATATATCAACACTATTCAAATCGAAGTTGTAATATTATGTTGAAATGAAACTATAACTTCTAAATAATTTAGTGTTAAATAAGTTATCTATTAAAAATAATCTATAAAGAACCAAATGAATAATATAAAAAACAAGAATTCATATTATTTTCAAATAGTAGAAAATCTTTAGCAAAGTGAAAAACAGTACTTATCCAAATTTTTCCGTAATCCAAACTCATTTGGTACTTATTGTTGGTTGAGATATATATATCTAATTATTGTTCT
>NW_026321550.1:0-228 GCF_001194135.2 Octopus bimaculoides
CACACACACACACACACACACACGCATATATATATTTCAAAGGATTGAATTAAAAGAACACAACAAACGGAGAAAGCCTGTATATGAGCGTGTGTGTATGTGTGAGTGACTGTATAATATATATATAGAGAGAGACGACTGGATTATATCTACAAATGTTTCATTAAGAAAATGTAATGGAATATTTGTAGCTATTCTATGTAATCCTGCCGTTTATCTTTATCCTTA
>NW_026321551.1:0-245 GCF_001194135.2 Octopus bimaculoides
TGTATGGAGCTATGGCAAACATGTGCACTTGTTATGGAGGGTGAACCTAATTATGCAAGGTGTGCGTATATAAATAATCGTGTGCGTGTATGTGTGTGCGTCTGTGTGTATTTGTGTGTGCGTTTGTGTGTATATATGCGCATCACGTATAATTTAGTTCAATTTGCAAAATATTTGCCTATGTGTACGTGTGAACACTAGAATTGTACACGCATACGCACACATGCGTATATATTTGTGTATAT
>NW_026321552.1:0-210 GCF_001194135.2 Octopus bimaculoides
CTCATCTGGGAATCTTAGTTTGTATTCAAGTGAAGTAAAAATGCCCAAACACGTGACGAAAACAGTTGATGATGAGTTCCGTAAAGTAGCTGATTCAATTCTTCATCGGAGCCAGTCCAATTCTCTCAAAGTATCATCAGCCCCTTTTGAAATACCAGAGTATCCAATTGAAGAGAAAGAACAGAAAACCTACCTAGAACGTCAACTAAG
>NW_026321553.1:0-216 GCF_001194135.2 Octopus bimaculoides
GTTGGGTTCAGCATATTATCCTCCATTTTCTAATTGTTATATATATAGATGTATATATATAGCAGTGCTTGAACCCTCTCACCTGAAGATGTGCAGGTGCACAGTTATTGTTGAATCATGTTAATGCAATAATGCATGTGGCTGTGTGGTAAGCAGTCTGCTTCCTAATCACATGGTTCCAGGTTCAGTCCCACTGCATGGCACCTTGGGCAAGTG
>NW_026321554.1:0-246 GCF_001194135.2 Octopus bimaculoides
CACACACACACACAAACATAAACATACACACACAAGCCACAAACACTCGTATACACCCCACCATACACACTCATACATAGACGTATCTTCAGGTAAAATGAGAATACGACCTCGCCATTTTCTTAATTAAACGAAACAGCAGTGAGAGAGAAAGGGGGAAAAAAGAGTGTAAATAGCGTGTGCGAGAGTGAATGAAGGAAACAGAAGGAGAGAGTGAAAGAGAAAGTGAGAGGTAAAGACAGCGAG
>NW_026321555.1:0-354 GCF_001194135.2 Octopus bimaculoides
CAACAACAAAAATAATCTCAACATGAGAGATTCTAATTCTGTGTACATCTCGTAAAGACATTTCACTTTTCCATTACTAATTATCTTTTCTTAATGGACGTAGTAATTAATGAATTCTGGTTTTATTATTCAACCAATAATTTTATGGTTAGTTAGCTGGGGTGTTAGTTGGAGGTGGGTGGGTGAGGAATCTGACCACTGCCAATCATTATAACAAGCAGATTTGTCATATTGATAATATTACTTCGAACATTTTCTAGCAGAAACAATATAGAAACAAAATAGAAAAAAAGAGAAAATACCAAAAAAAAAGAAAAAAGAAAAGAGAAAGAGAAAATACAAAAAAAAAAAAAA
>NW_026321556.1:0-250 GCF_001194135.2 Octopus bimaculoides
TATATATACTTCAAGCAAACTACAATACTCTCCGATATACATATATACATATGTATACGTATTTTTTATATTATATACATTTATATATACATATATATGTAGAGATATATATATGTATGAGTATACATATATATGTGTGTATATATATATATATATATATATATGGTTATCAATTGTGTATATATATATGGATATATATATATATATGTATATATACATACATGTATATATATATATCTATATATATACA
>NW_026321557.1:0-256 GCF_001194135.2 Octopus bimaculoides
TATAGTAGAAGACACCTGCCCAAGGTGCCACGCAGTGGGACTGAACCTGGTGCCATGTTGTTGTTAAGCAAGCTACTTACCACTCTTACACTTGTTTCAATTAATTCACTGAGTTCATGCTAGTGCACCGCCTTTAGTCGAACAAATCGAACACCAGGACTTATTCTTTGCAAGCCTATCACTTATTCCATCTGTCTATATTGTCGAACCGCTAAGTTACGGGGACCTAAACACACTAACATCGGTTGTCAAGCGA
>NW_026321558.1:0-369 GCF_001194135.2 Octopus bimaculoides
GTATGTATGTATGTATGTATGTATGAGTTAACTTACGTCGGGAGCGGGATTAATTGAAAATAGCTATCTCTATATCATATTTAACTCAGTTATACTCTTGAAAAACCTGAAAATTGCAGTACTCATCTTGAGAAAGCATCTGGTCTAGACGTTGGGGTTACAAAACGCGGGAATATATCAGTAACAGACGAAAGTCGTCCACCATTTATGGTGGAATGGCTACATCTGTATTTCTGCTTCTTTGGGCATCATCAATATCAAGCCTCCACTAGCAACCACATGCTATGATAAATTTAGCCTCCTCTATTGATATATACATATACATGCATACATACATACATGCATACATATATACATACATACATACAT
>NW_026321559.1:0-251 GCF_001194135.2 Octopus bimaculoides
CATGCTAGCATGGAAAGCGGATGTTAAACGATGATGATGATGATGCATGTATGTGCATATATGTGTACGTATATGCATCTATGTGTATATATGTATATGTGTATGCACGTATGTGTATACATGTATGTATATGTATGTAAATATATGTATATATGTGTATGTATTTATATATGTGTATGTATGGATGTATAAATATGTATGTGTATGTATGTATATATATGTGTGTGTGTGTATATATATGTGTGTGTGTG
>NW_026321560.1:0-220 GCF_001194135.2 Octopus bimaculoides
GAGTGGTTGTGTGGTAAGTAGCTTGCTTACCAACCATATGGTTCCGGGTTTCAGTCCCACTGCATGGCACCTTGGGCAAGTGTCATCTACTATACCCTTGGGCCAACCAAAGCCTTGTGAATGGATTTGGTAGACGGAAACTGAAAGAAGCCCGTCGTATATATGCATGCATATATATGTATGTGTGTTATTTCTTTACTACCCACAAGGGGCTACACAC
>NW_026321561.1:0-289 GCF_001194135.2 Octopus bimaculoides
AGGATCAGATCATGCGTAATGGTGAGCGGAAGAGGTCAGAGGGCAACTGGGTATCATGGAAACTGAACGTATTTGCAACGAAGAGAAGAAAACCTTCCCCTCCAGATTGTCGACAGGTAAGAAGAAAAGCTCATTTCTCCTTGTTTTTTTAATGTCAACCCTCCTGTTTCTTAATTTCCCCTTCATACCACAACACACACGCTTTTGTGAGAAGCAGAGTAATGTTTATAATCCGTATTTAACTTATACTGAAAAACAAAAACAAAACAAGAATACATTCTGGCATTTT
>NW_026321562.1:0-288 GCF_001194135.2 Octopus bimaculoides
TATATATATATATATATATATATATATACATACACATACATATGCAATAAATTTTATAATATATGTATATATGCATGTACATATGTATATATATTTATGTATATCTGTGTATGTATGTATACATATGCATATTTATGTGTGCATATATGTATATATACGTAAGAACGACCGTGCGAACCCAAAAGGAGAAATGGTGACGAATGGTAAAACAGGGCACCTTTATTAACGCGTCACACGTTCGAACACAAAAATATAAAATGATAAATATGTTATAATTCTATAACATAG
>NW_026321564.1:0-580 GCF_001194135.2 Octopus bimaculoides
AAAAAAAAACAAACTCAAAATTGCATATAATGAAAATATAATAACAATGTGTATGATATAGTGAAATCTAATATAAACTGCATCCTAATTTAATATTGGATAAATCAGTTGAGTACTGGATGAGATATTAGATAACAAATTAATAGAATGACTGCGATCAAGGATAAAATAGTTACAGAATATTTGTATTATAGGAACATATAGCAATGGAATGGTTTAGATATTACATCAAATGGTTATAGAATATCTGCAATATTGGACAAAGCAGTAATAATGTATAATTATAGTAATAATGTAGTAATAATTATAGTAATAATGTAGTAATAATTATAGTAATAATATATAATCATATTACAGTCATAGAATTTTGCTATATTTCAAGACAAGATAAAAAATAAAATAAATTGTAAAAAAAAAAACAACCCAAAACAAATTAATAAACAGGCACTGGCATGGCTGTGTGGTTAAGAAACTTGCTTGGCAATGACATGGTTTCAGGTTTAGTCCCAGTATGCAGCACCTTGGGCAAATGTCTTATCATAGCTCTGGGCCAATCAATGACCTGCAAGTGAATCTGGTA
>NW_026321565.1:0-590 GCF_001194135.2 Octopus bimaculoides
TATATGTGTGTGTGTGTGTATGTATGTATGTATATAGCACAAGGGAAGGGTGTAGAAATATGAGACGAAGCTAATTTACAAAACTCCTAACTTATATATCTGACCCTAACATAATTCATTCAAATATACAAAATACTGTAATGATAAGGTGTAGAAATACTAAACCTCACCGATTCAGTTAGCTTCAATTTCGTATAATTGCCTGTGATGAAATATATTTACAAAACAGACACGAGAGGGGTGTAGCCTAGTGGTTATCTATCTTTATGATTTAGGGGCCTTACTGCTGATAACAACAACAAAAATAATAATAAAATTATAAATTACTGGAGCACTTCGTATGGAAAGTTAAAGAATTAGAACTAGGTTTGGAAGCTTTTGCTTTGAAATTAAAAAAGAATATGTACATAGGAGAAACAAAATATATTTTGTCGGACTAACGACTACGGATTAAATATTCTATGCGCTCTCAGACTTGTGTGTGTGTGCTTTTGTGTGCGTGCGTTTTTGTGTGTGTGTGCGTTTGTGTGTGTGAGTGTGGGTGTGTATATACATACATACACACACACACACACACACACACACACACA
>NW_026321566.1:0-183 GCF_001194135.2 Octopus bimaculoides
ATGGACTGAATGGCTTGACCAGGGCTGGCAAGCTGGGGAGCTGCAACAGGTTCCTGTCTGATTTAGCTTGGTTTCTACAACTGGATGCCTGCCCTTCCTAACTCCAATCACTTTACAATGCTTGCTGCGTGCTTTTAATGTGTGGCACTACATGAGTGCTTGTACGTGGCATCAGCATGAGTA
>NW_026321566.1:426-580 GCF_001194135.2 Octopus bimaculoides
TCTCCCTTTTCCACTAGTTCCATCCACCTTGAAAGATCAGCACTTCTTTATGGAGCTGTTGGCATCCATCTGACCATACCAGTGCAGTCTTCTCTCTTGCACCTGCATCTAATTCCTCTTTTGCCTAACTTCTCTTTCATATATACAAGAGGCT
>NW_026321567.1:0-481 GCF_001194135.2 Octopus bimaculoides
TCTGGGACACTTGACAGGAAGAGGTCCAGCTTTACTTTGAAGATACCTACGTCCACTCCATGCAGGTCTCTCCAGTCCTTCGGGAGGATATTGAAGAGCTGTGGACCTCTGAAGCCCAGGCTATTGCAGTATCTTGTTCTACATCTTGATGTCAAATTTGGAGTCCTTGGCACTATGCAATGGCGCCCAGTTCTAGTATTTGTGTAACTTTCGGTGCCAGAGTTTGGGACAAGTCTTTCGATGATCTTCCAGATGTATATTATGGCATATCTTTCTCGCCTACGCTCTAAGGAATAGAGTCTTAATCTCTAGAGTCTTTCATGTAGCTTTGTTGGATTGCCTCAAGTTCTGAGATTAATTTGACATTGGTTGGTGACTATAGCTGAGAGCAATAAGTCAAAGTGGCTTAGGAATGTGTCCTCCAGAGCACTATCATGGTTTCCTGATCTCTTGTTCTAAAAGTCCTAAGAATCCATCCGGT
>NW_026321568.1:0-259 GCF_001194135.2 Octopus bimaculoides
AGCAGTTGCAAAGAGACAATCTTCTTTGTGAATCTCCTCTGGATTGTATAATTGAAACTAAAATGGGCTAAGGAAAATCGATTTTACTATAACAAAGCCATGTATTCGGATAACAAAATCAAAAGGTGTACAAAAAGCTATACTGGATTAATTCTTGCTTGGTTAAAACTATCTTATTGCACATCGATGGAAATCAAAATCCTGACGGAAATTGCTAGCAACTCACATGGCACAGTCGTTTACAGTGTTATATATATAT
>NW_026321569.1:0-621 GCF_001194135.2 Octopus bimaculoides
TGCATATGTATATATTTATATGTATATATATGAATATATACATACATGCATATAGCCACATGTATATATGTTTATACATATATGTGTGTGTGTGTGTATGTATATGCATGTTTGTATGTTTATTTGCAGCTCTATCAAAATGAAATTCTTGCTAACAGCATGAATATACCCGTTAATGTCGCAGAAAGATGGTAATGATGATGAAGACGATAATAATAATAATAATAATAATAATAATAATAATAATAATAATAATAATAATAATTATAAGTAAATAAATAAATAAATAAATAAAGCGACGCAGATGCATATATACTTGTGGTACTCTGTGCTACAGTATATATTTATCAACAATATTTTAATATATCTACATATCTACACTGAATTATTAATCACGCTAGTTGTCAAAAATGCGTTGCATACGCCAATTGGTCTTTTCAATCTAGCCTACAGAAAGATAAAGAAAAGGAGTCAATAACGGATGGAATCTTAAGATAGGGGTGAAAGTAATCCAGCTGATACCACTTTTTCCTGCCCATCGAATTACTGTATATAGCAATGGGCCATTGCGCCTCCGTCTACTATACACACACACACACACACACACACACACACACACAC
>NW_026321570.1:0-219 GCF_001194135.2 Octopus bimaculoides
ATAATAATGATAATAATGATAATAATCATTATTCAATTCATCATAAACATTATCGTCTACCTTGTCATCACCAACACCATCATTATCATCATCATCATCACCATCATCATCGTCATATGCTTCACCTTAGCATAAGAAGCACCATCCTCTCTATCAACAGCACCAATTCCATTACTACTACTACTACTACTACTACTACTACAACTACTACTACTACTA
>NW_026321571.1:0-411 GCF_001194135.2 Octopus bimaculoides
ATCTATCGATCTGTGCGCGCGCGCGTGTGTATGTATGTGTGTGTCTCTGTCTGTACATGTATGTATATGTATGTACAGAAAACTACAAAACAGGAATAGAAAATTAGAATTAAAAAGAAAATATAAGTAGGAAATATCGAAGACTTCCATTTGTTCGATCTAGGGAAGAACTGGAGTGTCCTCAGGGGACAAAAAAAAACAAAAAAAAATGACGACAAAAGCGATGAGAAACAAGATGCATAAGAAAATTGACATTACTGAGATCCATGCTGAGTGGTAGGTTTATATAGGTAAGGGATGCTCATATATCATGACCATTTTGAGCATTTTATATCTATACATAAAACAAGTCACACCTACTTTTACGCATCACTTTCGTCATAATTTTATATCCATCTATCTATCTATCTA
>NW_026321572.1:0-477 GCF_001194135.2 Octopus bimaculoides
TATATATATATATATAGTAAAATATTTATATATATATAACAATGTATAACATAACTATGGTGCTACAAGGCACCAGATTCGCTAGAAATAGGAGTCAAATGAACCCCTAAACTACATAGAGCTCACTTAAATCAAGTATGGGGAATGATGGGCGGCGAATAAAATTATGGGACTTACCTCCTCGAAGATCGCAAAAGGAATGGCAGATAATTTAGAATCGATTTCTGAATTTGCGCCAAAGGGCGCTTGTCTTTCTTCAGCGAAGCCTACTGCAAACAAGGCCAATATTTAAAAGATATTCACCTCATCATACTTGCTTGATCGTGCGAAGGCTCAAACCTCATTCCGAAAGAAACTACGTGAATAGTTTATGTAGAAATATAGTAACGTCAGTGACGATCGAAAGCATGACCCATACAAACAAGTTTAGTAGTAGTAGTAGTAGTAGCAGTAGTAGTAGTAGTAACAGTAGTAGTA
>NW_026321573.1:0-327 GCF_001194135.2 Octopus bimaculoides
CCACCACCACCACCACCCGTTGTCCCTTCTTCCCTTTTTCCCTTTCTGTTTCTCGCTGCTCGCCTCAGATAATGGCATATTAGCTACTTATATCGGAATGGCTTGCTGCCATCACTTATTTAACCATTCTGCCGCAGGAAGACACGTGTGTGAAGGGAAGAATGAGAGAGTGGGGGTAGAAAGCAGTAAGGGAGGGAGAGTGGGAGAGTTTGCTAATAGATTGTTTGACATGGAATCCAGACAAACAGTTACATATAACAACATATATACATATACACATATATACATACATATATGCATATATACATACATATATGCATATATACA
>NW_026321574.1:0-262 GCF_001194135.2 Octopus bimaculoides
AAAAGAATGTCATGGTGAGTTAGTAAGGAGAGCAAAGTAAGACTGGACTTGCATGGGCTGACAGGACGATAAAGAATTGCGGAGTTGAAATTAGAGCAGTTGAAGTTGCCGTTGTTATCATTAGAGTGCCTCTTAGTAGACAACATTCTTTGTCCTTTCCTCAGGTGCACAAATAGAAAGACCCTGGAGACAGCCAACATACAGTTGTATGCGTGAGAATACTTGATCTGTCAGATTCAAACCAACCGCTTGCACTGATTGT
>NW_026321575.1:0-391 GCF_001194135.2 Octopus bimaculoides
TATATATATAGATAGATAGATAGATAGATAGATAGATAGATAGAGAGATACAAAGACAATGAAGTCAATGAACAAAAATGGTCAACAGACAACACAGGAAGGGTAAGTTTTAACACATTGTATTAGTTTAAAGCTTAAAAAGAGGGGGAGTCTTGACATTTTGGGCACTAGTCCTTCATCAGAAGAATAGTAAAGGAAGAGTATGAAACGATGAATACAACAATTACACCAGAGAAGAACCATAGAAGCTATTTAAACACCCACACAACAGGTTATATGAGGTGGGTACTGAAAAGTTCCTGGCTTTGGGTGAAAGAAAATACAGGAAAATCAGTTAGTTATGATTTTATTAAACATATTCCCCTCTCAGATTCACACACTTATTACAGAG
>NW_026321576.1:0-207 GCF_001194135.2 Octopus bimaculoides
AAGGGTCTATAGGAGTTGTGTGAGAGCTGCAATGCTGTATGGGAGTGAGATATGGTGTCTGAGGGAGGGAGAGAGATGGCAAGTTTGAGAAGAATGAAGAGACAAATGTGTGGTGTGAAGCTGTTTGATAAGAGGACTGAGGACTTGATGGGGATGTTGGGGTTGGAGGAATTGGTGGAATGGTTGGCAAGGGTGAATGGAGTGAGG
>NW_026321577.1:0-794 GCF_001194135.2 Octopus bimaculoides
ATATTTGTGTGTGTGTATGGAAGAAAAATATACATTTATCTAAGAGTTTTTAAAAC
Source organism: Octopus bimaculoides (assembly GCF_001194135.2). Taxonomy (NCBI): domain Eukaryota; kingdom Metazoa; phylum Mollusca; class Cephalopoda; order Octopoda; family Octopodidae; genus Octopus; species Octopus bimaculoides. Next base: position 57 of record NW_026321577.1, read on the forward strand.
ATTACCTTATCTGTATCTCTGTTTATTGTTAGTCTACCAATAGGTAAACCTGCAAATAATGTATATGTAACACACAGAGACATACACACACGGGAATACACCGAAACTTTTATGTACATACTTAGACTAACGAATATCACACATGCATACAGTTTTATCTATAATAATAACATGTACATATATATAATCATTCTTTTAACAAAATATTTTGAAACGATAACACTGAACAAAAATACAAAAAAACACATTTTCTTCAAAAATTTACCTTGTAAATATGTTAAAAGAAGCAGCAGTTATGACATGAATATGTATAAAGTATACAATATGTAAAGAAAAGCAAAATATACTTGCCCGTACACAATACAATACATACATTAATACAGACACACATATATATATACCTAGGTTTATATATGTTTATATTTATACAAATATGAATATGCACACACACACATATAAGTGTGTGTGTGTATATATATATAGGGTAGGAAAAATTATAGAAATTTATATATATGCTAATGTATGTATATATGTATGTACATACATATATATTTATATTTACACGCACATACACATATATATATATTTATGTATGTATGTATGTATGTATGCATGTGTGCACATATATGTAGTCATTGCATAAAATATATGTAAAAATAATACATATTTTAAAAAGAGGTGTATATAATGTCAAGAGATGCATCGATAGCGACTTAAATATGTAAATAAATACATGGA
>NW_026321577.1:3438-4428 GCF_001194135.2 Octopus bimaculoides
ATATATATATATATATATATATATATATATATATACATAAACTGTCTAATATTACAAATAATATTTATAAATAAACCAAAGTGTACATAGATCCCTCTAAACCCATACACACATACACGAAAACACAAATACACACACATATGCGTATATATATGTGTGTATGTGTGTGATTGTATCTGACAACCGGTGTTGATGTATTTACCTTCCCCTAATTTAGTGGTTCGACAAAAGATGCCTGTATAATAAGTACCAGGCTTATAAAAAAAAATCAATAGTGTTGGGGTCGATTCATTCGATAAAAATTCTTCTAGGCGTTGCCCCAGCATGGCCGCTGTCTAATGGCTGAAACATCTCAAAGATAACAGAAAAGTCGAACGATTAAACAACACGTGACATGATAAAACTCGCACGGGATTATATGTTAACAAAATTACATTGGATGTCCCCAACGTTATATTGTTTGTATCACTACTTCACTTAAATATCAACAGCTATTATACATTGCCAACCGTGAAATATTAACAAGTTTTAACTGGCATCGGTATCCAACTTGTACACAAGCAACGTTCTTTGTATAAGTGAGAAGAAATTTGCTAAAACATTTATATACTGATTTAATTTATTTCCTTTGAGGAAATAGCGACCATGTCCGTCATTAAATGTCTATGTACTGAACTATACTTTTTTGAAACATCAAAAATCCAAGAACGTTGCGTCATTGTCTCAATATATGTGGAGCCTAAAAGAAACAAAAATTCTTGTTTGTTAACAAAAACAACATCTCTTTCGCACACCACCAAATCCAATAAATTTCAGTTCTGTTTACAGAGATATTTATCTTGCTGATTAAGGATTCTATATTCATAAAATAAACAATGTTTGCACTGTCTTCAATGTGTCGGCTCGAAGCGAGTAACTCATGTAAATTTTCAAAAAGCATAGTTGCTAAAACAATGAATCAATATATATTGCACACTATCAAGAAAGCAT
>NW_026321578.1:0-465 GCF_001194135.2 Octopus bimaculoides
ATGATTTTTGTCTGAAGTCTTTCAGTATGATGTCTGGACTATTTGCATCTCTCTTTCTGTCAGTTTGAATGGTGAAGTTCCAGAGCAGTGAGATGTTATCATTTTCAAGTACTGGGGGTGGTTTGTGTTCCCACCAGTCTTTATCATGGGGCAAGTCCAGGTTTTTGCAAATTACCCAATGAATTTATTGTGCGGCTCTATCATGCTTGTTGAGATACTATGTAGGCGCAAGCAGACTGCACATGGAGACAACATGATCGATGGTCTCATTTTGTTGTTGGCATATACGACATAATGGGGAGCTGCCGTTCTTTAATATGTTGGCCTGGTAGTTCTTTGTAGGTAGGCATTGATCTTGGGCTGCTATGATAAACCCCTCTGTTTCTGATTTCAGGCCAGAGGCCATTAATCATTAGTGGGTAAGGGCTTTGTCAATATCTGCATTATTCGCTCTCTTTGGTTATT
>NW_026321579.1:0-368 GCF_001194135.2 Octopus bimaculoides
ATATATATATATGTGTAAATGAACACACACAGACTGATGCACACCTAGATACATTCACATACATTTAAACACATATACACAGACAAACACATACTTACATATACACATACACATTCGCATACAAACACACAGAGTAACTTGCACTCATACATACAAACTCAAATACACACATACATTGACACAAATACAAGCACATACAGACATACAGACAGATTAACACACACACACGCATATGCACACATACACATACAAATATACATGCACAGACTAACACAAGCACCACCCCCACGCATACACACTCACTCACCACAATGACACATAGAAATATCTTCCACACACACACATGAAGTTTCAATCCACCACCACCA
>NW_026321580.1:0-488 GCF_001194135.2 Octopus bimaculoides
CTGCGGACAGGAAGTTTAGAAAGTTCACACAGGAGAGCTAAGAAAAGGGGAAGATAACAAAAGGGGGAAGAAAGAACGGTGACCGAAGAACGATGCAAAACATCCAAACAGGTGATAGAAGAAAGGGACAACAAAACATCCAGATAGACGACACAAAGAAAACAATGACAGGTCATTCGAAGTTTTCATTCCTCAGTCGATTTCCAGATTATCGTTGCAATTTTGGCTGGTACAATCTGGCCAGCCCCAAGGAAAAAAAACTAAGCTAAGAGCATTAGATTCCTTGGAAGAAAGTAGCAAATGTATACAAAAAGAAGGATGGAGAAAAAACGAATGGAAAAAAAAGGACGGAAAAAATCGAACATTACACGAATACAATAGAAATAATAACAGGACATCACAACAGGTGTCTTTCGACTAAGGACAAATTAAATTAAGCTGTGCCTGTGAAATCTTGTATCCCTGCCGTAAGGCTGTATTTCCACACA
>NW_026321581.1:0-330 GCF_001194135.2 Octopus bimaculoides
TTTTATTTGCATGGCAATTACACTACTGAATGTAATAAATGGTTGAGGGTAAAAGACTTTTTTACCCTTAATTTATACACCAATAAGAAAATGGAGGGGATCAAGAGGTGGTACTCATCAACTTTTAGACATTATATTATGTTTATTTATTTATTTTAAAAAAACCATTATAACAATATACATACATATATAGCATAATATGCTTTACATATACAATATATAAAAATACCAGTAATTATTAAAATATATAACGTAGATCACAAAAGATAGGATAATATAATTTGTGATCTACGTTATATATTTTAATAATTACTGGTATTTTTATATATT
>NW_026321583.1:0-348 GCF_001194135.2 Octopus bimaculoides
CTCTCTCTCTCTTTCTCTCTCCCTTCTCGCTCTCGTATTTTCCCCAGACTACTTATATCTCTAAAACTGATAAGGAATTTTCAATATCTATTCTTTCTCCCTCTCTCTCCAACTTTCTCTCTTCCCATGATTGTCTGTGTCTCTGTACCCCTCTCTCTCTATCTCTCCCTCTCACTCCATCACTCTCTCTCTCTCTCTCACTGTATATCCCTCTCTCACTGTCTACCTCATTTCCTTTCTCTCACCCCCTCTCTCTCTCGTACTTTGCCAGTCAACTTGCATCTCTAATATTGATAAATTTTCAAAATCTACTTTCTCTCTACCCCCTCTCTATCTCTCCCATGCTTG
>NW_026321584.1:0-267 GCF_001194135.2 Octopus bimaculoides
TGTTTCTTGGGTCCCTTAACAACTGGTTCAGGAGCGTCCGGTGGTGCAGATTTGTCACATCGGGTGATAAACAGACACAACTCATTAAAATAGCAGTTCTGCAATGTATATCCTCATTTCATAGAAAAATAGCAGCAAAACGAAGGAAATATCCTCATTTATATAGATCAAAAATAAAATACAGATTCAAAAATGAAACGAACGCGCAATACAGCAGGAAAAGTATTAAAAATAACCGTTAACAGATATAGATTTATAAACGCCCCT
>NW_026321585.1:0-208 GCF_001194135.2 Octopus bimaculoides
AAAGAGAGAGAGAGAAAGAGAGAGAGAGAAAGAGAGAGAGAGAAAGAGAATACAAGAGGGGGGAAAATTATAAAGTAGTGTGAAAGAGAGATTGAGGAATTACTTGGTTTTGAAAAACAAAACAGGAAGGAAAACAAAATAAAAACAAAAAGAAAGAAAGAAAGAAAGAAAGAAAGAAATAAAGAAATAAAGAAAGAAGGAAAGAATA
>NW_026321587.1:0-476 GCF_001194135.2 Octopus bimaculoides
TTTGGCAGAGTTTCTACAGCTGGATGCCCTTCCTAACGCCAAGATATATACATATATATATATATACATATATCATCTCATGTATACATACGTACCGTAAATTGAATCTTCTTGTAGTTTTATAATTACTGTTAAAAAAGAAAAGAGTAATTTGCATTTTGCTTTACAGTAAAAAATTATTGAGATAACCTGTTGAAAATATTCTCTATAAATAGAAACTATGATAAAAAAAAACACCAAAAATTCATGGAAAGCTTACTCAAATTTGTGATCATTTTATTACATTCATAAGTAAATTCTATTGTGTCTGGAGAGAGTCATTTTCTTTTTGTGCCTTATAATTTAACACACTCACCGGTAAAATTTCCACTTATTTCTTATTTTTCGTTAGAATAATTTTACTGATGAGTGTGTTAAATTATAATACACAAAAAGAAAATGACTCTCCCCAGACACAACAAAATATGCTTCAACAC
>NW_026321588.1:0-851 GCF_001194135.2 Octopus bimaculoides
TGGAATTTCCTACAAATATGCTTCAGATGGTGTAGATTCCGATTATATGGTGATTTATTGGAAAAACTTCTTTTCTTTCACAACAAAGGCGAATCTTGTGAATTTTCTAAAACTGCTTTTCCCACCATGGGACAAACGGTTTTCACAATGATTTCCGATCTCATCGGAATCTAAACCATCTGAAGCATATTTGTAGAAAATTTTATTAAAAAATAATTTTGTAAAAGCTGTGATGAAGCAAATTCGCCATAACTACAAATAAATACCCCCACCGACTTTGTTTCCTCATAACTTTCAGGAAAATGGTTATTTTTAATGAAACTTACAACAAATAATCGCTTAGATCCTGTAGATTGAGTATTTGTAAGGATTTGTTGGAAAAACATTTTCCAAAGGGTTGCGGAAAGGAATTTCGCAAACTTAACACCACCCGGCATTTTCCCCCCTCATAAATTTCAGGAAAATGGATATTTTTGAATGAAATTTTATAGAAATAAATTTCAAACGGTGTAGATTACGATTACAAAGAAATTTGTTGGCAAAATGTTTTGTAAGGGGTCGAGGAAAAAGTGTGTGATTTAAGGGCGATTTGGCTGTTGTTTCTAGCACATCAGCCTCCTTGTCTTCTTTTTTTCTCACTCAAATAATTTATTGATGTTTTTCAATATTTTCCCTCAGAAACGCATTTATCTTATAAAAACTAAAAAGAATATTTTTAAAATGTATGATTATTATTTTTAGCCCCACTTCCTGGCCCCGATTCTTTCTCTTGATAGAATTGTCAAATATTGGAGAGCCTGGGAAGATTATTATTGCTGGGATTTATCCACAGTGATTTAAATAAGAGTTTA
>NW_026321589.1:0-464 GCF_001194135.2 Octopus bimaculoides
TCATGTGACAGCAGCTATGCTGGGGCACCTCCTAGAAGATTTTTTTAGTAGAAGAAATCGATCCCAGGACTTATTTTTGTAAGCCTAGTATTTATTCTATCGGTCGGTTTTGTCGAACAGCTAAGTTCGGATACGTAAACAGACCAACATCAGTTCTGAAGCGATGGTGGGGAGACAAACACTGAAACAAAGTCTCTCACACATAAATATACACACACATACACACATACATACACACACACCTCTTTCAGTTTCCATCTACCAAATCTACTCACAAAGATTTGGTGGGCCCGAGGCTATAGTAAAAAAAACTCTTGCTCAAGTTGCCACGCAGCGGGACTCACCCCGGTAACATGTGGTTGGGAAGCAAGCTTCTTACCACACATGCGCGGTCGCATGCACATACACACACACACACGCACAAACACACACAAATACACGCACAAACACACACACACACACAC
>NW_026321590.1:0-509 GCF_001194135.2 Octopus bimaculoides
CCAAACGGGGTGCGGTCCATGATCTTTACCTCCGCCGATATATGTATGTATATTATACATATAGATACACACACACACACATATATATATATATGCATACATACTTGTCTACATACATATACATATGTACACACGACGGGCTTCAATGCCACGCAGTGGAACTGAACCCAGAACCATGTAGTTGGAATCATTTGACATGAAAGATACGCAGTTCGAATTCCGTGACAGGATCTTTTCTTTAGAGTTCGACTTATGATGTCTTGTATTATGTATGTAATTTTGAAATATGTATATACACAGAAACACACATGGATAGATAGATAGATAGATAGATAGATAGATAGATATGGTGTGTTTCCCATAACTTAGCGGTTCGGCAAAAAAGACCGATAAAATAAGTACAAGGCTTGAATAAGTCCTGGGATCGATTATTTATTCGACTAAAGGCTCCAGTCAAATGACCGAAACAAGTAAAACGGTATGTATGTATATATATATATATATATATA
>NW_026321591.1:0-240 GCF_001194135.2 Octopus bimaculoides
TAAGGAGAAAAAGAATGAAAATCAGATAAAAGGAGACTGAGAGGAAATGGAAACTTAATTCTGTATTCTATAACCCTATATTTTCTTGTATTTAGTGAATTATATCATTCCCTAGATTTATACATACATATAAGTAACTATGTATGTATTCATATAGTAGATGTGTGGGTTTGTGTGTATGTATACGTGTTGATGTGTGTGTTGTTGTATGTGCTATGTGTGCATATGTGTATGTATATA
>NW_026321592.1:0-351 GCF_001194135.2 Octopus bimaculoides
TATATATATATATATATATATATATATTGATTTCACTTTTACCGAATTATCCTAATTCATAACACTTCCTGAGATCAAGATGAGTGTAACCATTAGCTAAACTTGGCTCGTTCAGCCATTAAGCGAAATAGGCGAGACAAATAGTCTTGGTGGTGTAATCAGTAGCAATACGGAATCGTAACGCGAAAGAGAAGAAGAAGAAGAAGAAGAAGAAGAAGAAGAAGAAGAAGAAGAAGAAGAAGAAGAAGAAGAAGAAGAAGAAGAAGAAGAAAGTTTTACGCGAGTACAGATCGAAATCTTAATTATTGATTACTTATGACAAGGGAACAGGAATTGCGTAATCAACTTACA
>NW_026321593.1:0-656 GCF_001194135.2 Octopus bimaculoides
ATATATATGTATATGTATGTATGTATATATATGCCTGCGTGTGCATACCTGCGGAGGAAGGAGTTGGTACGTATGAAATTAGGTGCATAGGTAGGTGCATAGGTAGGTAGGGAGGTAGGTAGGTAGGTAAATAGATAATGCTCAAATATATTTATATGTCAAATGGTTGTATCTAATTTGCCAGTCGGTATGTCTCTATATTCTGATGATTATGAGAATGAGAGTAGCTCATCCTTTTGAGGCACATGCGTATATTTGTTTATATACATTTGCACATACACACATATATACATACGCACAGATAGGTAGATAGATAAATTTTAATGTGAATATGCTGTGTATTTGCGGAGTGGGGGTGGAGCTTGTGATATCGACCTATTTGTCTATTAATCTAAGCATATCTGTCTACTTACCTATCTATCTGTATTGATCTTCCTATTAATGTACCTCATGTGAATATGTGTGTTGTGTGTGAGGGTGCGTACGAAAGTACGTGCGTGTATACGCATGACAAAATATTACTAAACCTGTACATATATTAAACAAACAATATAAGCGTATACACACACAGACGTACACAGACATGCATATTTAATATATATACACACACATGTACATTTAAATATGTATATATATATATATATATATATATATAT
>NW_026321594.1:0-258 GCF_001194135.2 Octopus bimaculoides
CACACACACACACACATACATTATATGAATATAAGCATGTACATGCATATACACATGAATGTATGCATCTACGTATATACATACATATACAGATACACACAGACTTAGCCAATGATGTAAAATTAGTGTAAAACAAATGTTCCATCTATCTATCTATCTATCTATCTATCTATCTACATATTTGTATATATAAATGTATATGTGTGTATGTATATGTATATATATATCAACATGAATATACATACCTACTCCACTCAC
>NW_026321595.1:0-294 GCF_001194135.2 Octopus bimaculoides
TATATATATATACATACATACATATGTATATACATATACATATATATATACACACATATACATATACATATACATACACACATATACATATACAAATATATATATATATATATATATACATAAATATATACATATGCATATACATGTGTGTGTGTGTCCGTGTGTGTGTGTGCTTGTGCGTGTACTTGCATGCATGTATAAGTGTATATGAATACAGACTCATAGGCGTACCTGTATTCAATGGTTTAACTTCATGCAGTCACGCTATTTCTACACTAGTGTTTCTTCATATAT
>NW_026321596.1:0-284 GCF_001194135.2 Octopus bimaculoides
CACACACACACGTACACGTACACAAATGTACATACATACTCTCAAGTACAAACAAACGCATGTATACACATGTACGCAAATGCACACACATATACGTACATAGATACATACACACATACATACACACAGACGCGTACATATACATACACACGTATACATTCATACACATATACGCGCGTACATATGCATACACACACACGTACATATGCATACATAGACGTACATATACTGACCTACACACACACACGTACATATTCATGCACATACATACACATAAATGTACA
>NW_026321597.1:0-234 GCF_001194135.2 Octopus bimaculoides
TATGACAGGTTAGCTTGGGAAGTTAATCAGTTGTGGTCGATGAAAAAGGTGGCAGTAGTAACAATAATTGTTGGATCCCTGGGAACAGGGAACAAATAGGGGCTGCAATAAAGGTGGAGCAAAAAACAGTCCTGCTTGGAACCGCTCGAATACTCCGGAAGGTGTTCGAAAAATAAGAGTTGTCACCTTAGTTCACTGGTAGTGAACAGCTGACACCGTAATACATCTCCAGCG
>NW_026321598.1:0-254 GCF_001194135.2 Octopus bimaculoides
ATACGAAGACAAATTTGGGTATGCAAACAACGAGAGAAACAAATGGAAAACAAGATAGACACGTAACGTAAAGAACAATCCTTCATCATTTGGCGGCTGTCTATCTACTCCTCATTTCCACCATTGAACGGCAATATGAGACTTCGAAAGACAGCTGCTCCAGCGGACCAAACTAAAGTTTGGGATTAGCGGAGGGTCAAAGTCGGTAACAAAAACAGGACAGTGGAGGCATACAACAAACCAAACGAAAACAA
>NW_026321599.1:0-243 GCF_001194135.2 Octopus bimaculoides
TGATGATGATGATGATGATGATGTTGATGTTAATGTTTATTATGGTGGTGATGATGATCGCGTTGATGAGAAATGAGAAAGAATTTTGGGAAAAGCAAATCAAGACTGATAATGATGATGACGGAAATAGTGTAAGGAAAGGAATTGGTAATGATGCTGATGATGATGATGGTGGTGGTGGTTGTGTTGGTGGTGATTATGATGATGATGATGATGATGATGATGAAGATGAAGATGATGATG
>NW_026321600.1:0-208 GCF_001194135.2 Octopus bimaculoides
ATAATAATAATAATAATAATAATAATAATAATAATAATAATAAAGTTACGACGAGGGAATCAAAACTGGGTCAAGAACTCTACAGACCTCGCCAGTAATAACAAATAACGTTAAACAATCTATCAATTATGCGTTATATATATAAAAAATCATATATATGTGTGTGTGTGTATACATATATAATATATACATACATATATATATATAT
>NW_026321601.1:0-281 GCF_001194135.2 Octopus bimaculoides
TGTATACCTATGTATGTATGTCTTATGTAGATATATATGTGTGTATGCATGAATGTATATATACATATATATAATTTATATTTATTAATACATACTAATATAAAACACGCACACACAAATACACTCATATATATAAAACAATGTAATATATGACTATGTATATATATATACATACATACATGCATATATATACACATACACATACAAAGATATACATTTATGTGCTTGTATGAATGTATGTGTATATATATTTATATACATACATAAATATATACGTATAT
>NW_026321602.1:0-455 GCF_001194135.2 Octopus bimaculoides
TGAAATAAGTACCAGTTACGCACTGGTGTCGATGTAATCGACTAGCCTCCTTCCCCGAAAATTTCAAAGCCTTGTGTCTACAGTAGAAATAATAATAATAATAATAATAATAATAATAATAAATCGTTATTATTATTATTTATTGTTGCCCTATTTCTTCTGCCAAAACAACAGATATAGAGTTTTCTTCGAAAATTTCTCATTCTTAAAAATCCTTTTTGCGATGAATTTGAAGTTTTAAAACCAGTTTTTGTTTGGACATGGAAATTCTTGGGAATCTTTTTTTTTTGACTGGTTTCCGATCATGCTTATAGTTCAGTTTTGTACATTGTCTGTTTTTACCGTATTTGTGTCAAGTTCCAATATAGCCGAGAATTATTACCTTTGACACTTTCAAAACAGTAAGTAGAGAATTGTTTTCGAAAGTTTCTTTTTATTCTTTTTATCCGTTTTAG
>NW_026321603.1:0-640 GCF_001194135.2 Octopus bimaculoides
TGCTTCTGCTTCTGCTGCTTCTGCTTCTGCTGCTTCTGCTTCTGCTGCTGCTTCTGCCGTTTTTCTTCAAGTAGTTGTAATGATCTTTTTTTAATTGTTTCTATCGCTTTTTGCCCTTGTTGTTGTTAACTGCTTCAATTGTTGTTGCTGCTCCTGTCGCTGTGGTTGTTGTTGTACTTGATGCCGTTGTGTATTTAAATTCCTGTAGCTTTCGTTATTGCTGCTATTGTTTTAAATGTGATTGTTATTATTATTACTCTTCAAATTCCCTATTGTTGTTGTTGTTGTTGTTGTTGTCGGAATAACTGCTATGGCCGTTGTGATAATATTTCTATTGCAATCGGCGTCGTTGTTCTGGTTGTTATTGCTGTGGCCATTAACATTAATCTCTTTTACTTGTTTCAGTCATTTGACTGCGGCCATGCTGGAGCACCGCCTTTAGTCGAGAAAATCGACCCCAGGACTTATTCTTTGTAAGCCTAGCACTTATTCTATCGATCTCTTTTTGCCGAACCACTAGATTACGGGGAGGTAAACACACCAGCATCGGTTGTCAAGCGATGGTGGGGGGGGACAAACACACAAACATACACACACACACACACACACACATATATATATATATATATATATATATATA
>NW_026321603.1:1325-1854 GCF_001194135.2 Octopus bimaculoides
TATATATATATATATATGTATATATATAAATTCAGGTTCACTTGAATTAGGCTCTTAAGTTGAAACACCAAGTCAGTCCGCTATTATCCGCACACCTTGCAGTAAGGGGAATGATATCAAAATAAGCAGCAGAATATCAAGTAGTAATGCAGTACGACCGTTTCAAGCGACTCCATTTAACTGAACAGTGGAATAATTATATCAATTGAAATGCAGTGCTATCGTAAGCTGCAGAAATAAATAAATGGAATTTTAACAAGTAGGACGCATTAATATAATTTTTGTGTGTCCTTGTTTCAGAATTAATAGTCGATAAAGAGATAAATGAAATAGAAATGAATTACAACCCTTACAACCCTATAACCCCACTATGCTCCTCTCTTGCCCTGACACCTACTTCCTCTCTTCACTCCTACGCATATTCTCCATTCATTGATACCCCCTTCATTTACCCCTACTTCCACACATCCCACTCAAACATACCCCACCTATATCTCAACAACCCCATTGCTGCCCACACACCCTCACC
>NW_026321605.1:0-637 GCF_001194135.2 Octopus bimaculoides
GATAGATAGATAGATAGATAGATAGATAGATAGATAGATAGGTAGGCATGTAAGTAGGCAGGTAGGTAGGTAGATAGATGGTATATATATGTATGTATCATCCACTCTCTCATCCTCTCCCATGATCTTCTGCCCTCATCCTCTCTCTTATGCTCACCTTCTTATTCCTAGAGAGTTTACTGTTGCACCCCCATCACTACCTTCCTCTTATCCCCTTCGGCCATGTATCTCCTCTCTAGCAAGGCACCTGAGCTTGCCTTTCCCTCCGTACTTCTGCCTTTCAATGACTGGCACACAGCCATACACCACCACTTTTTCTGTTCTTTTCTGTCTTGGAAATTACATGGCAACATCACTATTGCCAGTGGCACAGAAAAAGTACCCAGTACATTCTGTAAAGTGGTTGGTGTTAGGAAGGACAGTGTCCAGCCATAGAAACCATGCAGCAGACGACAATGGAACTGCAGGCAGCTCTGCAGGTCACCAGTTTCTCGTCAAACCGTCTTGTATACACAACGGTTCTGCCAAAAGCTATGGGCATTACTTTTTATTAACCGACAAAGGTGCAGGAGCGGCTGTGAGGTAAGTAGAAAATCCAGCTCCAGAAAAGCCTCATGATAGCAAAGGAGAATGGGCA
>NW_026321606.1:0-310 GCF_001194135.2 Octopus bimaculoides
AAAAAAAAAAAAAAAAAAAAAATTTGTTTAAATATGTTGTTGCATTCCAAATAACTCTCTGAAAATCTAAAAGTCCAAAGACTCATTATCAAGAATCAAGTTCACAAAGCTATCATATTTTTGGACATAGAACTAACCACAGGTCACTGCTCCGAGACTATCCTGTGAGGAAGCGTCGAGGGGAAGAGTGCAAGAGACTGCCAAAGACATTAAAGAATGTATTGGAAGCAGGTTGATAGGATTGTATGCATGCAGTGCAACACAGGGAACTGGAGTATCCTAGCAAATTGATCACTGGACATGGTGGGGG
>NW_026321608.1:0-217 GCF_001194135.2 Octopus bimaculoides
CATTTGCAAACTCCAGAGGCAACACTTTCATTTCCCTTTACTCCAAACGTGACACATTGTTATTTCAATTGGGTCATACCCTCCCAATTGCTATAGATCCATAATGCATCTTACAGTTGTGCCTGTCGACTGTATGGTGAGGAATCTTACATTGGTGAGTAATAACAACTAGGCTAGGGTAGCTGACTGATTATCGGGATCATTCGTCTTTTGGTTT
>NW_026321609.1:0-240 GCF_001194135.2 Octopus bimaculoides
CCACCACCATCACCAAAACCAACAACATATCATCACCATCAGAACATCTATTCCATTACTACTACCACCAAAACTACCACCAACACCTATGATACCACCTCCCCTACCTCCATTACTACCAATCGCAAGCATAATTTCCCATCACAACCATTACCACTGACATTGTCACCAGCATCACCATCACCATTACCATTACATCTACCATTGCTAAGTCCACCATCACCGCCATCACTAGCACTA
>NW_026321610.1:0-327 GCF_001194135.2 Octopus bimaculoides
ATATATATATATATATATGTGTGTATGTATGTATGTATGTATGTATATGTGGATACGTATATAGATAGCAGTATCTGTATTTGCATATAAATGAGGATATATATTATATATACTCACACACACACATGCGCAAGCGCACACACACACACACACTCACACACACACACATATATGTATATATACATATACACTAAATACTTGATAATGTACATACAAAAGAAAAAGACATTTTTAATATTTATCGTAACAATAATCAGCATCAAATCCTCCATCACCACATCCAAAAGAGGAACCATTCCATTGACGGACAACACCATCACCACCACC
>NW_026321611.1:0-397 GCF_001194135.2 Octopus bimaculoides
ACGGAAATTAAGGGAAAGGAACGGAAACTAACGGAAAATAACGGAAAGTATCGGAAACTAACTGAAACTAACGGAAAATATCGGAAAGTAACGGAAATTAAGGGAATGGAATTGAAACTAACGGAAACTAACGGAGAGTAACGGAAAGTATCGCAAAGTAACGGAAACTAACGGAAATTAACGGAAAATAACGGAAAGGAACGGAAACTAACTGAAATTAACGGAAACTGACGGAAAGTATCAGAAAGTAACGGAAACTAACGGAAATTAACGGAAAGTAACGGAAAGTAACGGAATTCAACGGAAACAAAGGAAACTAACGGAAACCAACAGAAATTAAGCGAAATGAACGGAAACTAACGGAAAATAACGGAAAGTACCGGAAAGTATCGGAAAC
>NW_026321612.1:0-1267 GCF_001194135.2 Octopus bimaculoides
CCCTCTATTTCAATACTATCAATCTCAGAAGACGGAGAATTTAAGTTGAGAAATTAAGTTGAGAAGGAAGAAATTAACAATAAAAAGAAACAGTATTCGTTTTTGAATCTTCACTCGTTTATGATTTAGTAGTAGTAGTAGTAGTAGTAGTAGTACTTTTCAGTCTTATCGATTCGTAATGCACCGTACTGCTTATTGTATCATTAGTAACTTAGTCGCTTGCTTTGCCTTTACGATAATAGTAATAATAATAATAATAATAATAATAATAATAATAATAATAATAATAATAATAATAATAATAATAACCATACTAAAACTCTAGAGATGTTTGCGTTTACCCGAAGTATCTCAGAAGTAACATATTTTATCTCAATTTTTTTTTGCATATTTATTTTCTTACTTACCTTTTGCAGTGCAGTACAATTTTTTGTGATATTTGGACGTCTATTCATTAATAAAAACGAATTAATACAATTTTTGTTTGTTATTTCTTGACGAAAATAAAAACATGGCTTCCGTGAGGGCAACACGCATACACATATACAGACTACACACACGTGTAATGAATGGCATGGCTTGAGAGTCAACACAAACACACGTCCGCTATTTGTGACATATACACACACACAGTCTTCGCGCTCTCTAAGCAAAAACAAAAAAACCTCGACTTTTCCCGTACACAACATTTTAATCAATTAGAAATATTTTTAACTGAATGTGATTTCAAAAATATAACTTGTCTGTACCGGAAGAATTTATATTTTAGCTTTCTTTAGACAGACTATATTTTAATGTTTTTTAAAATTATTTTCAAGTGAATGATGATTTTTGCTTGTCGTCCGAAGTTTGTTAATTTCCGCCAAAATTTTTTCTATTTATTTACATTTGTTTTAAAGTGAAAGAATGAAAGTGAAAGATGTATATACGTGTATATGAAATGGACTTGTATGTGTGAAAGAGCGAGAGAGAGGAAGAGAGAGACGGAAAAAGAGAGAGAGAAAGAAATAGGAGAAAAGAGGGAGAGAAAGAGAGAGAAAGGAAAAGATAGAGAGAGAAAGAGAGAGGTAAATTGAGAGAGGAAAAGAGAGAAAGAGAAAGAGAGAGAGTGAATGGGTATGTTATGTATATGCACTTACGTCAATACGTATGCGAAGATCTTTCACTTTCTCCACTCTTTCCTTTTAAAACAAAAGTAAATAAATAAGAATTTTTTGCAGAAATTAACGAACAAAACCAGCTGATCTGGATGACAGTTCTGAGAGTC
>NW_026321613.1:0-137 GCF_001194135.2 Octopus bimaculoides
TATATATATATATATATATACAGATAGATAGTTAGATGTAGATATAGATATAGATATACAAATGTATACAAATATACACACATATAAGTATGTATGTATGTATGTATGCTGTATGTATGTATGTATGTATGTATGTA
>NW_026321613.1:160-714 GCF_001194135.2 Octopus bimaculoides
ATGTATGCATGTATATGTATGTACGTACGTACATACGTACGTTTCTATTCATAAGTAACGTCTATATTAGTCCATGAACCCCAGAATAAGATGAAGATTCTAAGAGCAGACAAATAACAGATATTTTACTATCAATTAATATTTCAAAGGCAGGTGAATGAGTGACGGAGGAGTGGAATATGGTAGGAGGGGCAAGTTAAGAGGCCCAGCAGTGACGTTTCTTCTGATCAACAATCATACTTACAGGAAGGAAGTAATAGACAAAAATGGCGGCGTATTGTTTGCTGTGTATATGAGATGTGCGTGGCAGGGTTTGGGGTGAATATATGTGTACGAATATATCTGTTGTGCGCGTAAATAGAAGTATATATATGTATGTGTATGTATGGATATATACATACA
This sequence comes from Octopus bimaculoides, assembly GCF_001194135.2. Taxonomy (NCBI): domain Eukaryota; kingdom Metazoa; phylum Mollusca; class Cephalopoda; order Octopoda; family Octopodidae; genus Octopus; species Octopus bimaculoides. The sequence continues at coordinate 563 of NW_026321613.1, forward strand.
CACATATATATATTCATGCCTATATATACACATGTATATATATATATCTATGTATACACATAGGCACACATATATATATAGATATACGTATGAATGTATGTATGTATATATGTATGTATGTACTCATTTAAATACTACTATGCATAACTGTG
>NW_026321613.1:825-1014 GCF_001194135.2 Octopus bimaculoides
CACACACACACATATAACACAGATAGACAGATAGCTAGATAGATGAAGGGAGATATAGATACACAGAGAGGTACATAGGTACATAGGTACGTATACGAAACATCATACGTGTATACAGAGATAGACACAGGCACACTCCTATATATATATATAGATATATATACACATACCTTTAAATATATATGTATG
>NW_026321614.1:0-411 GCF_001194135.2 Octopus bimaculoides
TAATAATAATAATAATAATAATAATGATGATGATGATGATGATGATGAAGCCAGATATAGTCTTAATTGAGAAAGAAAACAAGCTATGCGCTATCATAGATATAGCATGTCCAGCTGACAACAAGGTATGCGATAAGGAAGAAAGAAAAGCCGATAGGTGTGACAGGTTAGCTTGGAAGGTAAAGCAGTTGTGGTTGATGAAAAAGGTGGTAGTAGTACCAATAATTGTCGAAGCCCTGGGGACAGTGAGTAAAAATCTTGAGAAGGGCTTTACTGAGATTTATTGAGTCAAAGAATTGGTCTCACTCGATCACGAGTTGATTTCCATCATTTATCTGTATATATATGTATATATATATAAAGTCAATCCAAACATGAACAAGCAAGAAAAAACACGAAAAAACAACAACG
>NW_026321615.1:0-202 GCF_001194135.2 Octopus bimaculoides
CAGTCACACAAACATGCAGAACCACAGACAGATAAACACACAGATATACAATCACAAAGAAACCTAGAACAGACGCATGGTAGTACAGAATCACAAAAACAAAAAAGAACAGGCATACAGACGCAGGAGGTACATAGGAACGGCATATATTAGATGTCATATCGATACACACAAAAAAATAGAGAAGAAGATATCCAAAATA
>NW_026321616.1:0-236 GCF_001194135.2 Octopus bimaculoides
AAGACTAAGCAACTGGAAGGCACCTGGGCACGACAAAATCCCCAACTTCTGGTTAAAACACCTGACATGAATTCACAAAAAGCTGGCAGAAAACTTTAACAACATACTAGCAGAGCCAGAGACAATGCCTGAATGACTCACGAAAGGGAAAACCATCTTAATTCCCAAATCCACGGAAACGGAGATACCACAAAACTACAGACCTATAACCTGTCTCCCTACGATCTACAAAGCCT
>NW_026321617.1:0-227 GCF_001194135.2 Octopus bimaculoides
TACGCACACACAATCGTACACAGGACTACGTACAGAGCCAAATATGCATAGCTAAGTACACACACATAAACACAAATACAAATACACACACAAACACATACACACACACATGCATACACACAAATACAAACAAACACACACACGCATACACACACGTACAACTGAACACACAGAGTAACATACATACAAACACAGCCCTCATACACACACATAGCCTTGCATACATT
>NW_026321618.1:0-277 GCF_001194135.2 Octopus bimaculoides
ATATATAATTTAAATGCCATAGGTTATCACCATCTGACAATGACATTATGTGGATCCAATGAGCGGAGCACACACTCAGGCCATTTAATGATCATGGTTAAATGCTAAAACTATGATTCAGAAAAAAAACATGATCTCTGAAATATCTGAAGTGTTTTATATCTGGAATATCTGAAAGATAAGGTAGATAACCCTGTTTGACACCGTGGTAGACTGCATACTATAGTAGCACCTATGTATGTATGTATGTATGTATGTATGTATGTATGTATGTATG
>NW_026321619.1:0-273 GCF_001194135.2 Octopus bimaculoides
CATTTACAGATTTCTATTAATATGTCACATGTTTTTATAAATCATATATTAGCGCTTTCATCTGCTCTAATAGATTCTTCAGATTTAAATGTTTTTGAAGGGATTTGTCTCTTTCTATAGTATTATCAAGTGTGTAGGAGCAGAGAAAGAGAGGGAAAAAAAAGTAATGTGGGGTGTATAGGATAGTAAAAGAGCATGAGGATTGGGAAGAAAGTGAGAGAGAGTGTGTGTGTATGTGTGTGTGTGTATGTGTGTGTGTTTGTGTGTGTGTGT
>NW_026321620.1:0-753 GCF_001194135.2 Octopus bimaculoides
AATTGAAATTATCGAAAATAAATTCTATTCAAAAATATAGCTACTCGTCACATCGTAACTAGAACAATAATTAGATATATATATCTCAACCAACAATAAGTACCAAATGAATTAATATGAAATACTTATTATATATACTTATTATCTATTAAAAATAATCTATAAAGAACCAAATGAATAATATAAAAACAAGAATACATATTATTTTCAAATAGTAGAAAATCTTTAGCAAAGTGAAAAACAGTACTTATCCAATTTTTTCCGTAATTCAAACTGAAAACTAAGACGTTATCTAATAGCTATAGCGTTTTAAGCAAGAGGTCGCGCGAAAATACTACGTTAAAATAGAACGTTAAAATAGAGAATAGAATACGAAAGCATGAATGAAATAATAATACTTAAATAAATGAATGAAAAATTTAAAATTTATATAACTAACAACATAAAAAGAACAAAAAACTATAGTTATCTTATAAAACATATTAATAAATATTAAATTCTAATATATAATAAATATTAAATTCTAATAGTCGTAAATTAAATAATATTATGAAATAAACTAAAATACTACTATTGATTTAGTCTTATCAAAATCGTAGTGTCATTGTAATATAAAACCTTAAACTTCCTAATATATTAACCTATGATTTAGTCTTATCAAAATCGTAGTGTCATTGTAATATAAAACTTTAAACTTCCTAATATATTAACCTACCAATAAAAACAAAATATAACTACTAGAATAATTAAATA
>NW_026321621.1:0-485 GCF_001194135.2 Octopus bimaculoides
ATACTTTCCAAGACAATTTCTCTGTACTTTCACCCTTTCTTTTGGACATTTAATATCACTGAAAAAGAGAAGTTGCCTCAGTCGCCATACCGCATAAGCACTGGCAGCACGTGCAGCGCAATTTATCCATTATCATTCGCAAATGTGCCTTCTGCTACTGCTGCGGAGACCTTCACACGACCAACACCAGCTATGTTCTCCATTGCAGCAGAACAGTTGACGGCGAGAACCTGCGTGCGGTGTGACGAGTCCCAACAACCCTTGCTGGCACCTACGGGCTTTCAAGTATGAGCCCAACTTTAATTACTCCATCCATGCTGATATAAATATAGGGGAAATGTGCTTCAATTGCCAATTCTGCAATGCTAAAAAGTGGGCTGGGGAGCCACCTGGAATGTGTTGCTTAAACAGTAAGGTCAGCTTGCCCCCTCTTGCAGAACCGCCACAGCCTTTGAAGGAACTACTTGCTGCTTCTACCTCAAGGT
>NW_026321622.1:0-223 GCF_001194135.2 Octopus bimaculoides
TATATAGATAGATATATAGATAGATATATAGATAGATATAATACAGAATGAGACCAGAACACAAAACATCCAGACAGTTTCTTGTATCACCTAAAGGGTCCACAATTGTCATATCTTGTGTCACACTGAATCTCCCTAAGAACTACCTTAACGGTACATGTGTCTGTGGAGTACTCAACCACTTGTACGTTAATTTCACGAGCAGGCTGTTCCGTTGATCGGA
>NW_026321623.1:0-431 GCF_001194135.2 Octopus bimaculoides
AACAAAAGCGAAAATAGAAACATTTACTGTAAAAAACAAATCGTATTTTTCCGTTGTCAAGTCACTGTGTCTAATCAAAAGATAAGAGTTTCTTCCCTTCCAGGATTAAGATTATTCTCGGAATATTTCCCCATTATGCACCGTTTTGGGTACTTATACTGCGAAAACCTCTAATATCTCAAAAACTACTTGTCAGATTTACGCGAAACTTGTTTTATTCCGTTTGTATTAACATTTCAGGGTAAACTTAATTCTTAGTATTTTCCTATTATGCGCTACTTGCAAGCAAGTAAGCAAGATTCAAGCTGAATTTTAACGTATTATAAATTTGCATACCCAGAGGTATGCAAATATCAATGTGTATGTATGTATGCATGTATGCAGTCCTGGCTAAGAAGGAATATATTCACAGATACGACAGAGCTGGGACC
>NW_026321624.1:0-236 GCF_001194135.2 Octopus bimaculoides
CCAACAACAACATCAATACCAACAACAACATCAATACCCACAACAACATCGATACCAACAACAACATCGATACCCACAACAACATCAATACCCACAACAACATCAATACCCACAACAACATCAATACCCACAACAACATCAATACCCACAACAACATCAATACTCACAGCAACATCAATACCCACCACAACATCAATAACCACAACAACATCAATACCCACAACAACATCAATACC
>NW_026321625.1:0-251 GCF_001194135.2 Octopus bimaculoides
GTAAAAGCTAAAAGATATTTATTTGTGAATTTTCCAGATTGTTGCTGAAGATAAAGCTTCATCTAAAACCAGTGAAGCTAATGTTACTCTGGAAATATTGCCTGTGGATGAATTTCTTCCCCAATTTTCTCAGCAAAGATATCAAGTCAATGTCTCTGAAGAAGAAACTGTTGATAATCTGATCACCATAACTGTAAGTATGAAGTAATTTCCCTTTAAATATTTAAGACAAATTGTTAATAATTTAGTAT
>NW_026321626.1:0-432 GCF_001194135.2 Octopus bimaculoides
TCCAATGTTCCACGGTGTGCCATTGGAAATTCTGAAAATAAAATTCATCATATTTGGTAACACATTCTATTTGGAACATGGAGCTTCATCAGAGTGAAGAAAAATATTCTAATAAAATGCCTATCAGATAATTACAATTATTTACAAACGGTATGTTGTAAAAACTAAACACCTATTGCCCGTAATGGGATTGACCAAAGTCCAGCTGTCGATATAATTGGTCAGTTAAATTTAAAAACAATGGGTAAGCTATTATGGCTGTTATACGGCAGATGTAAATGAATAAAAATAAATAAATGTATGGAGAGGTAGTATATATTCTAAGTGGCCCAAAAACCGCTTAGAACGTTGTAAATAAAAAACAAATATGTAAACAAGCAACAATAGGTGCAGGAGTGGCTGTGTGGTAAGTTGCTTGCTTACCAACCACAT
>NW_026321627.1:0-209 GCF_001194135.2 Octopus bimaculoides
ACAATGATGATGTTGATTGTGATGATGTGCTGACGCGGAAGACCATGCTCGTGTCATTAACACACCAGCGATTCTGATGAAGACAATGTTACTGATGGCATTTATGATGGTAATGGTTGTGATGACGATTGTTCTGAGACAGAATCAGTGCCAAGTCACCCAAAAATATATTAAAACATTAAGAAAAAAATCTGTAACACCAGCAACAA
>NW_026321628.1:0-208 GCF_001194135.2 Octopus bimaculoides
TACAATATGTATGTATGTATGAATTTATGTATGCATGTATATATGCATGTATGTATGTATGCACGCATGTATGAACGTATGTATATATGCATATATATATATGCGTACGTGTATACATATATGTATGAATGTATGCGTATCGGTATATATGACTACAAATGTATGTGTGTGTGTGTGTGTATACACACACACACACACACACACACAC
>NW_026321629.1:0-223 GCF_001194135.2 Octopus bimaculoides
CATTTAAAACTCAGTTAATACAAACGAAACTTACGATCGAGTTGAGGTGTGTTACCAATCGCAAAACAGAAATACGTACATAAATATACACATATGTACATACATACACATATACATACATGCATACATGCATACATATATACATACTACTTCTACTACTACTGCTGCTGCTACTGCTGCTGCTGCTGCTGCTTCTGTTGCTACTACTACTACTACTACTACT
>NW_026321630.1:0-255 GCF_001194135.2 Octopus bimaculoides
AAAAGTTGAGAGAGATGACAGGTTAGCTTGGGAAGTTAAGCAGTTGTGGTGGATGTAAAAGGTAGCAGTAGTACCAATAATTGTCGGAGCCCTGGGAACAGTGAGGAAAAATCTCGAGAAGTACGTGGAACAAATAGGGGCTGCAATAAGGGTGGAGCACTTGCAGAAAACAGTACTGCTTGGAATCGCTCGAATACTCTGGATGGTGCTCAAAAAATAAGGGGGTGTTACCTTAGCTCACTGGTAGTGGACAGC
>NW_026321631.1:0-759 GCF_001194135.2 Octopus bimaculoides
CTTCCAGGATTAGGGTGGAGAGAATCCCACCAGAAACAGATGTGGCTTGAACACACAGCCATTCCTACACTTATATATATGTATATATGATGGGCTTCTTTCAGTTTCCGTCTACCAAATCCACTCACAAGTCTTCGGTTGGCATGAGGCTATAGTAGAAGACACTTGTCCAAGGTGCCACGCAGTGGAACTGAACCACGGAACCATGTGGTTCGTAAGCAAGCTACTTAACACACAGCCATTCCTACACTTATATATATATATGATGGGCTTCTTTCAGTTTCCGTCTATCAAATCCACTCACGAGTCTTCGGTTGGCATGAGGCTATAGTAGAAGACACCGAAATTTGTGGATATGACCTTCCAAAGTCCTTAGGGTACAATTATACCCTTACGTCCAGAGATTTAAAGGGAGATAACACATAAACGGTTGCTATATTAAAGTCATTGCAAGAGTTGTCCTTCTTGTCTAGTAAGGGAGGTAATTAAAAAAGACGTCTTGGAACTTTACGAAAGTAAATTCTTATAGTTACCTCCCTTCGAATAAAAAATTATATTTTTGAATTCAAGAATATAATTCACATTCTAAGGGAGATAACTATAACGATTTACGTTTATGAATATTCCAAGACGTCTTTTCCAATTACCTCCCTTACATGACAAGAAGGACAACTCTTGCAATGACTCTAAAATAGCAATCGTTTACGAATTATGTCCCTTTAAATCCCTGGACGTAAGGGCATAATTGTACCCTAAGGA
>NW_026321632.1:0-300 GCF_001194135.2 Octopus bimaculoides
AATGGGACAAGAACGCAAAACATCCAGACAGTTAGATGATACAAAAAATGGACAAGAAAAACAAGGACAGGTCATTCAGAGTTTTCTTTCATCAGTCGAGTTCCACACTTCCACACACGTCAGCTTAATTTAATTCATCCCTAGTCGAAAGACACCTGTTGCTTGTATCCGTATTTGTGTACCATTTCTCTGTTTGTTTGTTTTCTGTCTTTGTTTACATATACATTCGCTGCTTTCTTCCAAGGAATCTTGTGCTCTTAGCTTAGATTTTCCTTGGGGCTGGCCAGATTGGAGTAGTCT
>NW_026321633.1:0-236 GCF_001194135.2 Octopus bimaculoides
TATGTTTATATATATATAGATATATATATATGTGTGTGTGATTGTGTGTGCATATGTATGTATGCATATGTGTATATATTGAGGACTAAATATGTATATCCACGCCTACAGCTTATTGGGTAGAAAGTCTACACTCTCAACTAGACTGTGTATACATACACATACACGTATATACAGCACCTACACATATTTGTATGTATACATATATATGTGTGTTTGTGTGTGTGTTTGTGTGT
>NW_026321634.1:0-489 GCF_001194135.2 Octopus bimaculoides
CTACTACTACTACTGCACAGGTGAGAAAAAAACCATTGCTAAAATACTCATTACTGTTTACCGCAACTATAATCATTTAAACTTATAAGAAAAAACGGTCTTTCCAACCTGCTCTGATGGAACATTAATTTGATTCGATAAAATTCTCACTTTTCTTGTAACATGTATAAATCGTCTTAAAGAAATTGAAGCCGGTTGCTTATCTTGCAATAAATGAAAATATTTTCTTCTTGTTATTCATAAATTCTCAACGCATTTTCACCCTTTTTTTTATAGATACATAAAGAAATTCGAAGGATCAGATTGGTACAATGGTAGAACACTTTTCATATCTACAGTATAAGTGGGACCGAGTCTCACGGACAGCATTCGACTCTTTATCTCCGAAACGTTTAACAACGTCGAGATCAAATTCCAAACTAGGATTGTTTAATATATGTAAAAATATATATGCAGAAAGAGACACACCCATACACACACACACACACA
>NW_026321635.1:0-474 GCF_001194135.2 Octopus bimaculoides
TTGAAGTCTCCAGCCACAAAGAGAAGGTCCCTGTCACTCGTCGACGAGTGTATGTATGTATATATATGTATACATACATATATAAACAGTCTTGTTCACACTGTCCTGTTCTTGTTAACACTTTCACCCTCCACAAAAGATTCGAAATTTTATTTAATTTGCTTTCCGGGAGGAACTGTTCCAACAAAGTTGAGTATTGTCCTTGCCTTCGAAACGCAGAGTAGATGGAACTGGGACAACTGACGAAGGGTTCTACTCTTTATGTTGCATGTCCCGTTTCTCTGTTTTTCTCGTTGTTCGAAAAAAGTTTCTTTTCTGTTTTCATCTTTATGTTTTCATTTCTCATTGTGATGTCCTGTACCCATATATGCATGTATGTATACATATAGATGTAGGTATGTCCATATATGTATGGATATATATGCATCATCATCATCATCATCATCATCGTTTAATGTCTGCTTTCCATGCTAG
>NW_026321636.1:0-382 GCF_001194135.2 Octopus bimaculoides
GGTCTGTACGCACATCCGTACGTACGTACGCACATATACGGACGTGCGTACCTACGTACGTAAGTACATACGTATAAGTACGTACATACGTATACGTACGTGCGTAGTACGTAATGACATACATGTACGTGCGTGCGTGCGTACGTACAGATACGTACGTACTTACATATATGTACGTGCGTACGTACATACATATAGGTAGTGCGTACTTACATATACGTATGTGTGTACCAACATATACGTGCGTACGTAAATATACGTATATACGTAGGTACGTACGCACATACATGTACGTACGTACGTAAGTATATACTTATATACGTACGTACACATATGTACGCACATATACATACGTACGTACGTCCGTACGAACTTATACGTA
>NW_026321637.1:0-255 GCF_001194135.2 Octopus bimaculoides
CGTTGTCAGCACCGTTGTCAGCACCGTTGTCAGCACATTCGAAGATTTCCTAATGACCGTCATCGACTTCTGCGTATTCCTCACCGTCATCATTATGTATTTATATCTTCCTCATTATCAACATAAACGTCTCAACGTTGATAATCATCGTGTACATCCTCATCATCACAGTCTCCATCACCAGCATCATCAGCATCACCATCACCATCGTCATCATCATCATCATCATCATCATCATCATCCCCATCATCATCA
>NW_026321638.1:0-261 GCF_001194135.2 Octopus bimaculoides
CCATGTGGTTGATAAGCAAGCTATTTACCACACAGCCACTCCTACGCCTGCTGAATTTTTTTTATATTTTGTGCACCACAAGATAGCACTGCATTTAAATTAATGTAATGATTGCGTTGTTCAGATAAAAGGAGTCGCTTGAAACGGTCGTACTGCATTACCGTTTAATATCGCTGTTGCTTATTTTGATATGTATATATATATATATATGTATTGATAGAAAGGACAACACAAGAAAGAAAGAGACCTCGATATTATGTA
>NW_026321639.1:0-207 GCF_001194135.2 Octopus bimaculoides
TACTTAGGAAAATAACGAGAGATGATGATAGAAAGAGAATCCAACAAGATCTTGAAAATCGTACATGAAAGAATTTAAAATGGTGAAGACACGCCAGATTAAAAAGTTTATGAAACTCAAAGGTCCGTTACCCACCTGTGAAAGCAGTAATTAATGTAAGTAGCCGAAAGCTCTGAAGAAGCAGTACTTAACAAAGGTCTCAACTTT
>NW_026321640.1:0-671 GCF_001194135.2 Octopus bimaculoides
TATATGAGTGTGCGTGTGTGTGTGTGTGTGTGTTGTGCGCGTATATCAGCGATAAATCTATGTATCACTATGTGTGAGCATATGTGTGAAAGGAGATACAGTTCTGAGTAATTTAGATAAGACGACGGTTAACTAGACGAAGTGAATAGATACAGAGATATGATGTCATACAGAGACAGTTATAAAGGCAGTGTGAATAAATACAAAGATATGATGAGATATAATGGCGAGTAAATAGGCGAAGTGAAAAATACATAGATATTACGAGAGATAGATTGATAGATAAATAGATAGATAGAGAGAGAGAGAAAGAGAGAGAGGGAGAGAGTGAGAGAGAGAGAGAGAGAGAGAGAGTGACGTCCCTATTTACTCTTGAATTCTTTTAGCTATTTCTGATAAAATATTGCGGAAAGAAAACTGTCAGTAGCTTATTTTGTTGTCAAAGAGATGTTAATAATGCATGTAGTTTCCTTAATGAAAGAAAGGCTGGTTTCGTACAAAACATCTCTCAGCAATGAAAATTATATAGGGCTCAATCATGCTGCACGGGACTTTAGACACGTAATTTCTACCATGGTTTTAAATTTTGACACAAGGCCAGCAATTACAGGGTGGGAGGAAGTTAATGACATCGACCCCCAGTACTCAACTAGTAGATATTTTAATGACTT
>NW_026321641.1:0-655 GCF_001194135.2 Octopus bimaculoides
ACAGGCCACATAGAGAACATTTTCCTTCGTCAGCTACCCCCATTCTAACACAAGTGATCTAAACGATTAGGTATGCTAGGTAAGTGCTATAACGGATTACTGGGGCTCCAAGGTTATAGCCGAAACAGTAGTTATGGAGTCATTGCAATTTCCGATGTAGCGGATATATAATTGTTAAACAGGACGTCAAACAGCCTTGCCTTAATATTTGACGTCTTGTTTAACAATTATATATATATATTTATTATATTTATCGTATGATATTTACTTTACTTTATATTATACTCATTTATTGTGCTTTTAATTATTAATTTTTCTATATGTGATAGTGGATTTTCATCGATGAGTTCTTGAAAATTGGTTATTTTCCCTAAAACTATATATATATTTATATATATATATATGTGTGTGTGTGTGTGCGTGCGTCTGTGTGTGTGTGTGTGTGTGTGTGTGTGTGTGTGTGTGTGCATGTATGTATGTATGTATGTATGTATGTATGTATGTATGTACATCTGAGGGGGTGCTGAAACGTTCCTAGCTTTAAGAATATCACGAAAGGCCTGGCTGCAAGCCCAAACTTCCAAGTTCTTTAACAAGACTTAGAAAAACTGAAGGACCGCTGCAATAAGAGAATGAATTTGGAGAGGGAATATGT
>NW_026321642.1:0-246 GCF_001194135.2 Octopus bimaculoides
GATGTAGATATATATAGGCATATGTATTTATTTATGTGTGTGTGTGTGTGAGTGTGTGTGTGTGTGCGTGTGTGTGTGAGTGAACGTGTGCGTGTGTTTTCATAATTACACTCATAGAAACATAGAAACATGTATTTTTATGTGCATATATGTGGTAATATACATATTGATATATGCATATGTGTATGTATCTATGAGCATATATATATGTATATATATATATATGGATATATATATATATATATA
>NW_026321642.1:1209-1905 GCF_001194135.2 Octopus bimaculoides
ATATATATATATATATATATATACAAATAAACACATGCAGACAGATATACGTGCAAGCATACAGATAAGAAAAGAAACATGCATAGTCGTAATGGGATGTACACAAGCGCGCATATAGAAGCCACCGCATGCAGAATGATACATATATATACACACACGAGTATATACGTAGGGCATACAGGATCATACACAGATAAACAAAAATAGTGAATCAGAGTGTACAAGCAAAAGCATATTATATACATATATTCATATATATGTAGATATATATACATATATAAATATACATACAGCTATATATATATATATATATATATATATATATATATATATATATATATATACAGAGAGAGAGAGAGAGAGAGAGAAAGAGGAAGGTAAATAGACAGACATAGGCAGACAAACAGACAGACAGACAGATAGATGGATAAATAAACAAACGGACTCGTCCAAGAAGACGCACAGTGGGACTGAACAAGTAACCCGGTAGCCAATAATTGTTCTTAAACACACAGCCAACACACACATACACACACACACATATACGCGCGCACGCGCACACACACATACACACACACAGACACGCACACGCACACACACACACACACACACACATAAAGACACACTTCGGTCATGATTGTGAGCTCGACGCTCTAACCACTATGTCATGCACCGTCATATTCATATATGTATATA
>NW_026321643.1:0-648 GCF_001194135.2 Octopus bimaculoides
GCATCCAGCCATAGAAACCATGTCAGAACAGACAATGAAACCTGGTGCAGTCCCTGGCCTTACATTCTTCATGCGCAAAATCTTAAGTGTTAAGTTTTAGATTTAAATTTTAATTCACCTGAAGAATTTTTTTTTTTTTCATGATATAATTGATTTGTTCATCAATGAATAAAACATGTCTGAAACAGCATTTATATTATTATGCATATAAATATATACACACATACAGATCATTATATCATCATCATTTAATATCTGTTTTCCATTCTAACATAGGACAAATGATTCAAGAAGAGCTAGTCAGCCAGGGGACTGTACCAACTTTCAATGTCTGTTCTGGCATACTTGAATGGCTGGATGTCCTTCCTAACACCAACCGCTTTACAGAATGAACAAGGTGCTTTTTACATAGCACCAGCCCTAGTGAGCTCACCAAGTAACTCACAAGACAAGACCCCCTCCAAATGAGGTAGAGAGGAGTGTTGAGGGAGGTGGCTTTATGCAATGACTATCCTCTTGTCTCCAGACAATAAGCTTATCCTTTTCATAAATGGCATGTCAGTTTTGAAGGATTTTTAATTCTTAAGATTATCTCCCATCCTCAAGTATAGCAGGGCTTAACTTCCATTTGGTAGTTAAAACTGCTAG
>NW_026321643.1:1344-1479 GCF_001194135.2 Octopus bimaculoides
CCATGTTGTCTCGGGTTCAGTTCTACTGCATTGCACCTTAGGTAAGAGTATGCTACTATAGCCACAGGCTCACTAAAGCCTTCAAAGGATTTGGTAGATGGAAACTAAAAGAAGCCTGTTGTATACATACATATA
>NW_026321643.1:1670-1777 GCF_001194135.2 Octopus bimaculoides
GACGTCTATTGAGGTGAAAACAATTACTGCTGTAGAATCTAAACAACATATTCTAATGGTGTTATGGGATCTTTTCCCTTGAATAAAATTAGTGCCGTTGTTTGTCA
>NW_026321645.1:0-965 GCF_001194135.2 Octopus bimaculoides
CTAGGTTTAAATAAATAAATTAGTTATCTAAACTTATTATATAAGTAATTAAATTTATCTCTGCATTTAATATTACGTTCATTGTGGGAGTTAAATAATTTTTTATTAGCTCTTTTACTCTTTTACTTGTTTCAGTCATTTGACTGCGGCCATGCTGGTGCACTAAATTCGTTAGTACATAATAAGCAGAATTTATTCCCTATCCTATATGATTTAGCCTTGCAAACTGTTTCCTATTTTAACTCGTATTTTATTCTTTTTGATTTCTGTAATATGTTATTTATTTTAAATTTTTAGATTAAAATATTAGATATATTAAGATGGTATATGCCTCACAGCATGGATTTGGACGGATTCTGAGTTGACTGAGTTGTAGAGTGGTGGTTCGTCTCTAAATTAGTTATATATATATATATATGCAGTTGGCACATCACATCCAGTTATTAAAATTCTATGTTGGCAATCATCATACTACATGCTTAGAGATGAGAATTTCAAGTAACTGGATTTAAAGTGCCAGTTTCAATCATCATAAAGAACTCTTGCCCCTTGGTATTGTGTACTAGTTTGAACTTCCCTCTTGTATCTATGTATACTATACATACACATCACACACAGATATATATATATATATATATATATATATATGCATTCATACATGCCTGCATGTGTGTGCTTACGTATATGTACATATCAGTGTGTTTGAGTGTCAAACTGAGAACAGTGCAATTTGTGGGCGTGTACCGAGAGTGATAAAAATCAGACATTCAGTCAAAATCATGGTGTTTGGAGTAATCACTAGTGATGGCAACATCATCTTCCCACATGGCCTCAGACTCAACATGGAGGTCTACATCAAGTGCCTGGAGGAGATAGTGCTGCCCTGGGTCAAGAGGGTGGCTGCTAGAAGACACCATTGAATAAATTTACTCTTTCGTATTTCAAGATATTTTTATGTAATTTTA
>NW_026321646.1:0-351 GCF_001194135.2 Octopus bimaculoides
AGATAGATAGATAAATAGATAGATAGATAGATAAATAGATAGATAGATAGTTAGATAAATAGTTAGATAGGTTGGTAGGTAGGTAGGTAGGTAGGTAGGTAGGTAGGGAGCGAGGGAGTGAGGGAGGGACGGGTTAGAAATGCAAAGTCATGCAAATGTATGCTGGAAAATGCAGATACACATACTTTTAATTAATACAAAAAAGTACTTCAATTTCTGCATAGGTAAACTAAGCCTTACAGCCTTTCCGGGTGGATGATATAAGTAGCACTTCTGTATTTAGGGTGATCCAATCGTCTTACTCGCTTCCCCGAAATTGCTGGCCTTCAGCACAAATTTGTAACCAGTATA
>NW_026321647.1:0-204 GCF_001194135.2 Octopus bimaculoides
CATACATGTATATACATACGTGTATATATACATACACACACACGTACACATACACACACACACATATATATATACACATACATGTATGTGTTTAAATACAAAATATATATGTATATATGCCAGTCATTTTACACACGCACATAAATAGACATGCACACACAGATGCACACACCCACACCACACACACACACATGCATACGAATA
>NW_026321648.1:0-414 GCF_001194135.2 Octopus bimaculoides
TATATATATATATATATACACACACACACACACATACATACATATATATAAACACACATACACATACATATATATGTATACATATGCACATACATATATGTACATATATACAAAACTCATATATGTAGTTTTGTATACAAAAACTCATATATTTAGGTACATGTGTGCATACAGACATACATATACATACACTGACATATATAAATATGCACATAGATATGTATGTAGACCCATATACACACATACATGCAAAACCAGACACACATATGCACACTCATATTATACATACACACACACACACACACAAAGGCGGTGAGCTGGCAGAAATGTTAGCACACCGGGCGAAATACGTAGCGGCATTTCATCTGCCGCTACGTTCTGAGTTCAAATTCCGCTGAGATCGACTTTGCCTTT
>NW_026321649.1:0-408 GCF_001194135.2 Octopus bimaculoides
AAATAAATATATATATAAATAAATATATATATATAAATATATAAATAAATGAATATATAAATAAATACATATATATAAATAAATATATATATAAATGAAAAAATAAATATATATACAAATAAATATATAAATAAATAATCAAATAAATATATGAATAAATAAATATATAAATATTTCAAAAACTATATCAATAAATAAATATACATATAAATAATTAAATATATAATTAAATATATAAAGAAACAGATAAATATATATAAATAACTAAATATATATATAAATAAATATATAAATACATCAATATATAAATCAATAAATATATAAATGAATATATAAATAAATAAATATATATATATGTATAAATAAATATAAAAATAAATAAATAAACATAAATGAATTAATATATAT
>NW_026321650.1:0-542 GCF_001194135.2 Octopus bimaculoides
TATATATATGTATATATATACATATACATATATATATATACATATATATAAATGAAACTGGGGCATATTTTAGTCGCAAAGAGCTGCGTGACTTCCGATAAGGAAGCCATCGTCATGTCAAGCCTTGCCTGTGATATGACATGACACTCTGGTAATCTACACCACCTTGGGCCGATTTGTTTGTTTTGTGTTTTGCATAGAAATTTAAACAATCATAATGCCGGAGCCACCACGGAGCCTTCCGTCCTTCCTCCCTCCCACCAATTCCAGAAGTCCCGAAAAAAAATAATAAAGGATCAGAGACGTCCTGTTTTCCTTTCTCACTTAACGGTAACAAATTTATATTATATTAGGGATTCACCTGTCTATCTATCTATCTGTCTATCTATCTATCTATCTATCTATTATTTTTTTTCTCGATCCCTTTTGATCGAACTCCCCCTTTTTTCCTTCCTACAATCCCTTTTGATCGACACCCCCTACTTTTTTTTCTTCCCTTCCCCCTCCCAAAAAGAAAAGCTCTTCATTGTATTTGTCCCATC
>NW_026321651.1:0-385 GCF_001194135.2 Octopus bimaculoides
ATGTGTAAGACGGTGCTGTGTCATTGTGGTACGGAGCCAGGTCTTCAAATAGCGAAGTGCACTGAATGTTCTTTCGCCTGATGCAACAGATACAGGTGAAGACAAGACAAGCTGCATTAACGCCAACACTTGTGGCATACTAGAACGAAGAATAGCATCAGACACTCACCATTTTCAACTATGTTATTAAATGATTTAGGCAAATTTTCCCTTTCCATCCATAGGCCAGCAAGAAGTTTGATTTGAGATGACAGTAAGAGCAAATCAAAAGAAGCAGGTAGATGTGCATTTTCAAAGTTAAATACTCCACAACTGACCGCTGACAACAGCAACTCCTCTCACTCAGAGCATACACATATTCCCTGTTGCTGAAACCGGCGAGTCA
>NW_026321652.1:0-217 GCF_001194135.2 Octopus bimaculoides
TCCTTTCTATTATAGGCACAAGGCCTGAAATTTGGGAGAGGGGGATAGTCAACCCCAGTGTTCAACTGGTACTTAATTTATCAACCCTGAAACGATAAAATGCAAAGCTGACCTCGGTAGAATTTGAACTCAGAATGTAAAGATGGATGAAATACTGCTAAGTGATTCATCCAGCCCACTGCCTCAGTAATAATAATAATAATAATAATAATAATAA
>NW_026321653.1:0-1049 GCF_001194135.2 Octopus bimaculoides
ATTTGAAGGGATACACTGAATGTAATTTGTAGAACTCTACACATGCTCCCCAATCTACAGTTACCAGCTGGTAACCAAGTATCCTTGAGTTGTTCGTATTTTGATGGTTTCACCGAAAGGTTGGTTATTTTGCTTTGCTTGCTGTGGATATTGTTGTAAATTGTGTTTCGCTTGTTCCCGTTAGGGTGACTTTGTTATTATATTATTTGTACTGTGAACTGTGATCCCCCCCCCCTTCGGGGGAAGGAATTTTGTGCTTAAGTGAACTGTGTTAACAAACTATTATCTCTCCGTTAGACGGAATTGTGTTGTGTTTAAAAAAAAAAAGGAAATGGCTTCTATGGAGGTCCAAAATAATATGAATTTTGCAGCGGCCGTCGGCGGTCGTGAAATAATTCAATTTAAAATTGAAGAAATACAGACTTTTTACGGGATGATAACAGAAAAAGATGGTGAAGCTAAGATCACCTCCAAGCGAACTACAAGATAAAATAAAAGAACGAACAATTATCTACAAAACCTACAATTTAGAGACAAAGAAATTTGAACACTTGGAGGAGGGGACAATTAAAAAATGTCTTGGTTCAACAATGAACGAAATTAAATATTTAACAAGGGGAAGGAAATTCGCAACTGTGGAAGCAAGGTTCGAGTCGTCAGAACGTGCAAGAGAATATTCGACTCGAACTTTGCAAAGTGGAAACATACTGCTGCTACCGTTATACCTGGGACAGAGAACATCCAGGATTAAAATTAAAAACATCCCCCCCTGAAGCAGAGGTAGGGTGGATTTTGGCCACCCTCCTCTGCAAGAGAGAGGAAAAAATCAAAATAATCGAAATAATACGAGATGGTCCATAAAATTGGCGAAGTCAGACCCTAGAGATTCTGGCCCAAGCCACAAGCATCGACCTTGAGGATTTACTGGAAACTATTGTAATGGATGACATGAACATCTCTATTCACGTCGAAGGGAGAAAACCACGGTGCTACAAGTGTGGCAAGAAGGGCCACATAAAAGAGAAGTGCCCCGAAAACAACAAATCAGA
>NW_026321654.1:0-674 GCF_001194135.2 Octopus bimaculoides
ATATATATATCAGATGTGGTGTGCAAGAGAGACGACTGTGCTGGTATGGATGAAGACAGCTGTGTGAAAAAGTGTCACACCCTAGCACTTGAGGGAACCTGTGGAAGAAGTAGACCCAGGAAGACATATGGTGAGGTGATGAAGCATGACCTTTGAACATTGGGCCTCACTGAAGCAATGACTAGTGACCAAGACCTTTGGAGATATGCTGTGCTTGAGAAGACCCGACAAGCCAAGTGAGACCAAAACCCATGGTCTATGCCAGTGGTGTATAACCAGCCCACTTATGAGTACCCCTCATTCAATGGACAATAAACTTTGCTTGCGAAGACCTGTTGAGGCAAGTGAAATCAAAATCAAAATCAAAATCGCTGACATGGCCGATGACAGTACCGCCTGATTGGCACTCATGCCAGTGGGACATTAAAAGCACCATCCAAGTGTGACCATTGCCAGGGCAGCTGATTGGCTCCCTTGCCTGTGGCATGTAAAAAGCTGGTGGCATATGAGAAACAACATTCGAACATGGTCATTGCCAGTACCGCTGGACTGGCTCCCGTTCAGGTGGCATGTAAAAAACACCTTTTGAGCATGGCACGTAAAAGCACCCACTACACTCTGGGGGTAGTTGGCATTAGGAAGGGCATCTAGCTGTAGAAACTCTGCCAAATCAG
>NW_026321655.1:0-211 GCF_001194135.2 Octopus bimaculoides
GAAATGCCCTACAGCCACTACCATCATGCACCCTCTGCACACACAAACACACACTCATATGCACACATGGCCTGTGTATGCAAATATGCACATGTATGCATATACAAATATTCATACTTTGACATGTTCATGTGCGCTTGCTTGCTTGCATGGATGCACATATACACTTAGGTACACATACAAATATAGACATAGCTGCACTCCAACATGC
>NW_026321656.1:0-363 GCF_001194135.2 Octopus bimaculoides
GGGGGGGGGGATTCTGCAGCATCATGTGCAACAAAACTAAAGGGAGTGACTGCACTGTCCATCTATCATGAACCTACGATATACACCAGAGTCAAAATATTTCAATGATGATGATGCATAACCAAATATGTACAACAGAATGTACAAACAAATAAAAATGTTCTTAATGAATATAACATACATACAATATTTAAATACATAAATATTTGCATACTAAGCACATACAAACATACATAGATACATACATTCATGCATACATGCATTCATACATACTTACATACATACATTCAAACAAACATGCACAGGTGCATGTGTGGCTGTGTGGTAAGGAGCTTGCTTACCAACCACATGGTTCCTGGTTCA
>NW_026321657.1:0-495 GCF_001194135.2 Octopus bimaculoides
ATACATATATATATATATATATATATATATATATACACATATATACACATTCATATTTTAGTCACATATACTGAAATGTGTGACAAGGTAAAGAGCCAGGAAGACCAGTAAAGCAGAGAATCCCATTAATCACACGAAATAAGAATTTAGATAGGCATGTCTTAAAATACGCAATCCTTCCCTTCTCTTCTCCCAGACTTACATGGAATGGTGGAACAGATATACGAATGGATAAAAATCTCTGTTGAAATATTTCCATAGATGTGAAACAGTGTGTAGTCAGCTGTAGCAAAGCAGTAACCTGGAACTGTTAGGGTCGGCATCTATTTACAGATGAAATATTAGTTCGAGTCAAAACACACTTTATAGATTTCAGATTCAGTTGCTGTTGTGCCAGAATCAATCTCAGGTAGGTTTTTATTATCTACAACCTAATAGACCAGTTACCAGTTCCACAGCCATTTTGTAGTAGTAGTTGTTATTGAGATTGCTATT
>NW_026321658.1:0-345 GCF_001194135.2 Octopus bimaculoides
TTGCAAATCTTCTTCTCAGTTTCATATTCTCTTTCAAATCCAACAATATTGTGAAATCGTGATGGCACCTGTACCAGTGGAGCACTAGGAGCACCGTCTAAGTGTGATTGTTGCCAGAGCAGCTGTCTGGCTCCCATGCTGGTGGCACATAAATAGCTCCAGTGTGATCATTACCAACATCGCCTTCCTGGCACTTGTGCCTGTGACACGTGAAAAGATATTCGAGCGAGATCGTTGCCAGTGCCGCTGAACTGGCTCCTGTGCAGGTGGCACATAAAATCGACCATTTCAAGCGTGGCCATTGCCAGTACCACCTGACTGGCCTTCGTGCGGGTGGCATGTAAA
>NW_026321659.1:0-820 GCF_001194135.2 Octopus bimaculoides
ACAATACATATTACACACAAGTTAAAAAGATTCCCAACAATTCAACTTCTTTGGTTGATATTAACACACCCACCCCAATAGGGGCCTTAACTCTCACATTTTTCAGCTCCATGAGCTCCATTTTTCAGGAGTAAAATTCTTTTAGGGTCTATGTAGTGTCTTAGGCCAAAAAATTTAAACTTCCTGCATAGTTCGAGCCCACAGCAATATCATATCTCCTCCACTATTTCAGTATTACGTGTCAAAAGTGAAACAGTAACATCACTCTACTATAATGTCAGATACTTTCACTCTAGCACTGAAACTATTCCACTATTTCAGTATTAACTGTCAAAAGTGAAACAAAAACATATCGCTACTGTAATTTCAAATATTTTCACTTTAATATTTTCAATTTCATACTGAAACTATTAAAGTGAGACTATACTCTCACATATATAGAGGCATACTATAAGACCCAAGTTAAAAACATTCCCAACAATTCAACTTCTCTGGTTGACATTAACACCCCCACCCCTAATAGGGGCCTTCATTCCCGCATTTTAGAGCTCCATGAGCTCCATTTTGCAGGAGCAAAATCTTTTTTACTGGTTCCAGAAGACTGAAATTTTGGAATATGCGCATAAAGATCAATAGTATGCGATACATGTCTCAGGATTAGAATTTTTAGGGTGTGTAAAGAGGGAAAGAACCCTCATGTTCAATTTTGATGAAATTCGAATCATATGTATTCCAGCTTACAGAAAATATAACAGAAAAGTCTCATTTTGCAATTGCATGTAACACGGGCAACGCCGGGTATCTCTGCTAGTATATATAT
>NW_026321660.1:0-743 GCF_001194135.2 Octopus bimaculoides
TATATATCATCATCATCATCATCTTCACCATTATCATCATCCTTTAATGTCTGCCTTCCATGCATGCTTGGGTAGGATGGTTGACAGGTGCAGGCCAGGTAGAAGACTACCCCAGGCTACAAACTGACAAACAGGCAGATAGAGAGATAAATAGATGTGTGTGTGTGTGTGTGTGTGTTTGTACACTTGTGTGTGTGTGTGTGTGTGTGTGATGAAACAAGCTCCAAAGAGGTTGGTGTTTGATTTCTATCAGCAAAGCATATTATTTAGAAAACAGATAAAAATAGTTCAGTGACCTTGCCATGAGGAGTGTAAAACCCGATATTCCAGACAGTGCCCTTCGAGGAAAATTTAAAAGAAGAAAAATAAAAGAAACAGCAGAGTTTTCCATCCTCTAAACTGGCTGCAGCAGATAAGGAACACAAGACCACCATATGAGTTTCATATGTGAACAAGAAGTGGTAGGAGATGTAGTGTGAGAAGGAAGAAGAAAAGAGTAATGGAGTGAAGAGAGGCAGAGAAAATCGAGAGTGAGGTGAAAGGAAAACATGAGGTGAGTGGGGAGTTGAAGGATAAGAAAAAGTTTAGCCTTATTGCACCATGTTCCTGGTATTCCAGGAATAGCTTAAATGTAATCCCCACCAGATTCCCGTTAAAGAAGTAATGAACAACACACATAGACACAAAGATACACTCACATAAATATATACATATATATATATATATATATATATATATATATA
>NW_026321661.1:0-302 GCF_001194135.2 Octopus bimaculoides
TAGATAGATAGATAGATAGATAGATAGATACATATAGATATTTAGTACTAATCAGTAATTCTTATTAACTTCCAATCATTTATACAAGCATTTACGAGCACTAAAATGAACAACTACATACATACATACAAATAACACTAGCTTACATTCGTATATATACAAATTCCTCAAAGTGTGCATAATTATACATACGTACATACATACATTCATACATACATACATACATGAACATACGTAAGTATATATACGTGTGTATGTGTGTGCGTGTTTACGTGCATAATTATATATATATATATATATAT
>NW_026321662.1:0-446 GCF_001194135.2 Octopus bimaculoides
TATATATATAAATTATTAATGTAGCTAGTCGCAATTCAAACCAAAGGGAAGAAGTGCAATCGTCACTGAAGTGACTAAGGGTGGATGTAAGCGCCAGTATTGCTAGAAATGTGTCGAAACAATTCTTAGCCACGGGCATGCACTAGCTATTTACTGACAGGGGAGGCAACCTCCATACAAAGAGTGAGAGAGTCAGATCACCGGTGATTTCAGATAGAAGTGACTAGTCACAATTTAAAATCAGAGGGCACAAGTACAGGTTGAAATTGTGACTAACCACTTCAATAATTTAGAATATTCAGTTTATCATTTTACCAAGTCAGCCACTGATACCTATGGTATTTTCTATAAACTGACAATGCGAGTTAGCTTAATACTAACGGAGTAGAGTCACCGATGAGGATTAACCCTAGCAGAAATCACAGATGATCTGACGCTCTCGCTTG
>NW_026321663.1:0-758 GCF_001194135.2 Octopus bimaculoides
ATATATATATATATATATATATATATATATATATATACATGTATACACAAACATCCACGCCACTCACACACATACATGCACGCGCGCACACACGCACATACGCGCACGCGTGCGCACACTCACACACAAACATCGATAGTACTTTAACTTCTATGTTATCAATAGAGCCTCCATCTTCTGCCTGAGCATGTTTGTAAACCACTGACGAGCTTTTCCCTTCTTTGAGCTCTCGCCAAAGGCCACCTATACGCTTTCCTATGCTGATTGCAGTCTCTCCTATGTAGGTAATTCAGCATAGGATTGAAGCAAGACTTGATATTTGTCTGGTTCATCTGCAATAAAAAATAGTAAGCTGACAGATGTGGAATTGAAATGTCTTCCTAAAACGCATAACTGTGTACTGTTATCAATAAGTTTCCTTTTGATATTTATCGTATTTTTAACACAGAGCGTCCATAAGAGATGCTACCTCAAAGTAAATATTGCATTAATACGCATATTAGCGTGTATACATTAAAGTATAAATCCAGTCACAAGGCTGTGGTGGGCCCGAGGCTATAGTAGGGGCACTTGCCCAAGGTGCCACGCAGTGGGACTGAACCCGGAACCGTGTGGTTGGGAAGCAATCTTCTTACCACACAGCTACGCCTGTATATATATATGTGTTTGTGTGTGTGTGTGCGTCAATGTGTGTGAGAGGGTGTGGGTGTTTGTGTATACATGTATATATATACATACATACACATATATATATATAT
>NW_026321664.1:0-527 GCF_001194135.2 Octopus bimaculoides
GTGTGTGTGTATGTGTCTGTGTGTGACGCAATGCCTAACTGAAACAATACATGCGATAACGCACCACACAGGGGTTACTTAATTTCCACCAACTGTTTTCACTCTTAGAATATTGATAATTTATTAAGGACGGCATGAAAGCAGTTGTAATCCAGAATCTATTTTCGAATAGCGAATCGTGATCGGATCATTGATTTTGTCGTCATACTGCTGTCACCAACAATAATGCTTAATTACTCTCAAGAAATCCTCACGTGATTGCGACCCGTTTCTCCTGTTGTGTCCCAAAGTATGAGCAGATATATGTCATACGCACGCGCGCACACACGCAACCATACACACAAACACACACACACACACACACGCACACACACGAACGCACAAACATACACACGCACAAACACACGTATACACATATGTATCGGTGTGTGTGGTTGTGTGGACGTGTGTGTTCTTATCAGTTTATTAATATATGTGTATATTCATGTACGTATGTATACATGCATGCATGTATGTATGCATGTATG
>NW_026321665.1:0-261 GCF_001194135.2 Octopus bimaculoides
ATACATATATATACATACATATAATTAAATTAGGCACCAGTTTAGCAATATCTCACCCAAAAAGAAATTATGATTGTCATTAAATATGGCAGAGAGTATCATACAATGGTAGAAATAAGAGCGAAAATGGTCTGATGTACACTCAACAACATAATCGTATACATACATATTGACATTGACTGTAAATGGCCGAAATCGCCAGTCGTGTAATACTTATACCGTCGACGGTTTCGGCTTTGTATATATATATATATATATATA
>NW_026321666.1:0-295 GCF_001194135.2 Octopus bimaculoides
TCCACTTATCTCCTTCTATAATTCTGACATTATTTACATAAAACTTTCTATTATAAAGTTTGTATACCACTAACCATTTATGATTGCTTTTAAACATTTTTCTAATTTATAAAGAAGCTGTAATGGTTATTAATGGTTAAATATAAATTTCAGTCTCCAGTATTTAAAATTCTGTACTTCCTTATTTGGATATTCTTTTTTTCAACACCACTTGCTTCTTACTTCTTATATGGGAGTTTAAAATTATACTAATCTATAGAAAGAAAGTTACCTATATTTGTATATCATATATATA
>NW_026321667.1:0-523 GCF_001194135.2 Octopus bimaculoides
GAGAGAGAGAAGGAGAGAGAGAGAGAGAGAGAGAGAAGGAGAGAGAGAGATAGAGAGAGGGAGAGGATACTGAAATATATATACATTTATGTATGTGTATACATATGTACGCATAAAAGGTAAGATACGGGGATCATTATTATTACTATTCTTTATTACATTACACACAACGCTACACAGCATGCTTGCGTGAGATAAATTAATGAAATTGCAACATTGGTTTGTATACTGCGGGTTATTTCTTTGATACTAACCTGGATATTTTATCTAGAACTGAACAGAACCGTTCACATGTATAAGCACATCGATATATTCATACGTACATACATACATAGGTACTTACATACACAGACATTTGCATATATCGTGACACTCCGCCAGTTACGACGACGAGGGTTCCAGTTGATCCGATCAGCGGAACAGCTTGCTCGTGAAATTAACTTGAAAATGGCTAAGCACCCCACAGACATGTATACCCTTAACGTAGTTCTCGAGGAGATTCAGCGTGGCACAGAGTGTGACA
>NW_026321668.1:0-473 GCF_001194135.2 Octopus bimaculoides
ACGGATATACTGAAATGTTCCGAAACAAAACATTTTCAAAATGGAAAATATATTGGTTGAATTCTTTGTGCAGACAAAAAACAGCATTATTACTGAAAAGAAAATGCTACGATGAAATAAAGACACGGGTTTAAGGTTTGAGCTTAGAGTTAGTGTTAGGATTTAAGGTTTAGAGTTGGCTTCAAGATTAGAAAGTTGGTTTAGGGTTAGAGTATGGGTTTAGAGTTAGGGTTTTAAGGTTTGGGTTTAGGTATAGGTTTAGGGTTCAGAGTTAGGGTTGGGGGTTAAGGTTATGATTATGTTGATGAAACTTCATTTATGGTTTTAAAACTTTATAAAATTTTCGGTTTGAAACAAGTAGCTGCTATTTCACAACGATGAATGTTTTAGATATCACACGATACACTCTTTACTCTTTTACTGTCTTTTACTCTTTTACTTGTTTCAGTCATTTGATGCGGCCATGCTGGAGC
>NW_026321669.1:0-255 GCF_001194135.2 Octopus bimaculoides
TGTATATATGCATGCATATACACACACATGTGTGTGTGTGTGTGTGTGTGGAAAGAGAGAGAGCGAGAGAGAAACACAGACATACACACACATAACTGTTACAATTACATGAGATTGCGTATCAGAGCGCGGGTCTACTCATAATCGCGTGTGTTTACAAATATACATACACACAAACACACTAAGACGCGCATACACATATTTATGCGTATGCCCATCCACTTGCGTGTGTGTGTGTGTGTGTGTGTGTGTGTG
>NW_026321670.1:0-551 GCF_001194135.2 Octopus bimaculoides
GAAAGAGAGAGAGTATGACGTTTCGGGCGGAGCCCTTCGTCGGAAAGACGAACGGTCGAAATCTCTTCTACTCTAGGCACAAGGCTAGAAATTTCGACCCCAGTTCGCAATTGGTACTTAATTTATCGACCCCGAGAGGATGAACGGTAAAGTCGACCTCGGTGGAATTTGAACTCAGAACGTAAAGACAATAATGATCGAAATCATTCCTCCACTTCTTTTCTTACCCATGCTTATGATCTGAGAAGCTTTTCAGGTACAGCGAAATCAGAGAATATTTGCGTATTCTAGATTATGTTATGTACAAAAGATTGACTATGCCTGGTACAAAAGGTGTTCGCATCGGATGGGTAGCTTCACCAGTAAAATTTCCTCCCTTCCATCAGAAGCGAAAGAACAGAGGCAAAAAATCGGGTCCGGTCAGATTATTACGGCCAAGGGGTAACATACAACATGTACGAATTTGTCATCTCTGCCTGACTTTTCAGCGATAAAGTCCTGCCCACCCACTTCTAGGTGAGGCAACTATTCTTCCTATTATACATTATATA
>NW_026321671.1:0-433 GCF_001194135.2 Octopus bimaculoides
CTACTCAAGAAAGACCCAAAAATGAACCAAATCCTCAAAACACATACAATTATCAAAAGTAAGAAGCAACCAAAATCAATGAAAACGATTTTAACCCAGGCCAAATTACACTCAACAATAACCACTAAACCTACAGTAAAAAAATGCGGGAGACCCAACTGTGGGATTTGTGTCAACGTAATAGAAGGATCAGAACATCGATTAGAATAAGGCCATAATTTCACAATAAAAACTAATTTTACATGTGCATCGGAGAACTTGATCTACCTAATTACATGCTCTGGATGCAAACGAGAATATATTGGACACACTAAAAACAGCCTACGTCAGAGGATGGCGCTACACAAATCCCAAATTAGGATCCCAGAAAACAGGAAAATACTTCTCAGCCAGCACATCGATGAATGTGCTTACAACAAATTTCCCAAATTCA
>NW_026321673.1:0-664 GCF_001194135.2 Octopus bimaculoides
ATATATATATATATATATGCATATATGTGTGTGTATGTATGTATGCTAAAAGATCAAAATCGAATTCCAGGCGTAATATATTCCACCCCACCAACCTGTATAGGACACCACTTCGTCGCCGGATTAGCCATTTGTACAAGCTGAATGGACTGGAGTAGCGTGAAACTGTTTTGGTCAAGAGCTCAACGCGTTGCTCGGTCCAGAAATCGAAGCAAGTATCTTATGATCTTAAATGCAAAACCATAACCATTAACCTACATGTCTTCA
Organism: Octopus bimaculoides; assembly: GCF_001194135.2. Classification (NCBI taxonomy): domain Eukaryota; kingdom Metazoa; phylum Mollusca; class Cephalopoda; order Octopoda; family Octopodidae; genus Octopus; species Octopus bimaculoides. The sequence continues at coordinate 268 of NW_026321673.1, forward strand.
CGCAGCCATGTGTAATGCATGTTTATTAAATATATGTATGTAACTTAACGAGAAGCGCTGCTTCAAATTCTTTTCACTATTAAATACTTTTCGTCAATGAATGCAGTGTTACACAAATTAGAAAATAAAAATGAAATCTTAGTGTCAATTTTCAATATTATATTTCATACATCAGAGGCTCTTTCGTTTAGGATAGGTAGAAGTAAATTCTCCTCACAGGATGATAATATATCCGTCTAGTTAGTAGAGTTTATAACGTTTTAATTCTGGTCTATAGGGAAAGCTGTGTGGTTTAACAACTCAATCTACTAAACGATTAGAGCAAAAGTATGTAACTGTGTGTGTTTTGGTATGTATATATATATATGTGTGTGTGTGTGTCTGTGTATATATATAT
>NW_026321674.1:0-1254 GCF_001194135.2 Octopus bimaculoides
TATATATATATATATATATATATATATATGTATATATATATAAAGTGAAGCACAAAAATAACACAATAGGTATCAAATGAGATTGAACAATTAAAATATACAGACACTTACCTATATGTATATATATATATTGATATATACAGATATATATATGTATACATATATAGGTATACATATATATACACACACACATACATACATGGGTGTTCATATACACAGATAGGTAGATAGATAGATAGATAGATAGATAGACAGACACGAGCACATACACAGAAGTATGTGTACAAAAATACACACACTTTCAACAATAGCATTGATAGAAAAATTGGGAAAGTTCTAGAAACAAACAAAGGAAAATACAAATAAGAAATATGAAAAACAGATATCTAAAAAATAACAAACAACTATAAAAGCAAAAATAACTGGATAAATAAAACACGTAAATAACCACAAATACAACAATAATGATAACAGTGAAAATTTCGAAAAAAATACAATTCACGAAAAAAAATACAATAGCAATAATGATAATAATAATAATAATAATAATGATAATAATAATAATAACATACATAAAAAAAACGGAAAATCCCCCAAAATCAAAGAAATTCAATTCAAATAACAACAGCAACGATGATGATGATGATTTAAAAAAATAAACGAAAAAAGCCAGAAAAGCGAAGAATGTTTCAAAAATGGTTGCAAAACGCAAAGAAGTCTGATCTAATAACGGATCGATAACGATTTCTGAACGATTTGTCCGTCCAATCAATACCATTTTGAACAGTTTCAACAGCCACTAACTTGTATAGAGTCATTAAGTGGAAATAATCGATCACCAATGATGGGTTCATGGCCATCTATACGATCTACGTTCGACTGTATGTGTATGTGCGTGTTGTGTGTATGGGAAAGTTTGTGTGAACGTGTATGTTTTCATGGATGTGTGTATGTAATATACACATACACACAGACGCTTGCGTATGTAAGCATACATATGCAATGACTTATATACACATATACACATAAATTTACATTTACACACACATATATACATGCATATATAACTTTAAATATACATATGTATATTTATGTATGCATGCATAAATGCGTACACATACGTACGCATATAATATATGTATGCGTATATAAACAGCACTGTATTTCTATGTTTCTCTCTTTCTCCCTCCTCTCTCTCCCTTTGTAAGTGTAAGTACACACACACACACATATAAACATACATGTGTGTGTGTA
>NW_026321675.1:0-286 GCF_001194135.2 Octopus bimaculoides
ACTTTGGATCGCCCAGTTTTGCTTTTGAATCAAGGATGTCAAAACTGTTTCCGTGTCTTCACAACATTTCCTGGAGATATTCATCGCAGAAACCGAGTCGCATATATTCTTAGACAACAGTTGTTTGGCCTTTTCTATGGTGCTGTTATCTCGTGTACTGTAACTTTCGAACTCCAAGTCCGGATCATCGCCTTCTTCAAAGGCGTATTCGTGTTGTGGACCTTGTTTTTCCTGACTGTAACGTTGGGCAGCAGCTGATACCATTTCCCAATAATTCAACGATTCT
>NW_026321676.1:0-200 GCF_001194135.2 Octopus bimaculoides
ATGCATGCATACATACATACATGCATGCATACATACACACATACGTACAAATATACATACGTACATACATGCGTACATACATCCAAACATACCTACCTCAAAACATATACATACATACATACATACATACATACGTACGTACGTACATGCGTATATGCGTACATGCATACATCCAAACATACATACATACATACATACAT
>NW_026321678.1:0-1135 GCF_001194135.2 Octopus bimaculoides
TCTATCTATCTATCTATCTATCTATCTATCTATCTATGCGTTCGTGTGTGCCTGTGTCTGAATGATGTGTGTGTGTATACATATTTATACATACCAGCATGTATACATACACACATACATGCCGAAGCATAGACAGACGTAAATATACGTCGCTCTCAGTTAACTGTTTTCCCCTCATTTCAAGAAAATTTGACCTGCATACAAATGAAAAAAAGAATGTATTTCATTCCTCCCACCTCACCTCATCTCAGCTACCACCTGCGCAATCATACCACCACCACCACCACCACCACCATCATCGCCATACCACTAACACTGCCTGCTATCACCACCGCCATAGCCACTGTCATCGCCGCCGCCAGCACCACAGTCGTAACTACTAAGAAATAGAATAAAATACAATAATTTATAATTAAAAAAAATCGATAATTAATGTCGATAAGACTCTCTTACTTTGGTATTTGCCAGTAATCCGATCAGCTGTTAATGTGCGCGCGTGTGTGTGTAATAAGCCTTACCAAATAAGCGAGTGAAAAATTTAGAAAAAAGCTGAACTAACAAAATGGCGTCGAAAAACGTCTGCACACAATGAAATGTTGTGAATGACATCGTATTTATTGACACCTCACACTGTTTTGACATAGTCTCATCTGAACTCCAACCTACATTTCATTCATTGACAACCACTCGTTCTCTCTTTCTTTTCTCCCTCTTTCTTTCTCTCTCACCCCCCACTCTCTCATTCTCTTTCCTCTTTCGTAATGCATATTTGCATTACACTTTTGCTTTCGTCCTCTCTCTCTCTCTTTTCATATATATATATATATACATATATATATAATATATACATATATATAATATATGCATGTATTTATACAATGTTTGCATATATACATATATGTTGCATATATCGTTATGTAAGCATGGAAAGGTGTATAAGCATTTATACCATATAGTGCAAATGGTATCTGATATAAAACCCATATGGTTGAACGGATATCCATCTATCTTATTTCTTTATTGCCCACAAGGGGCTAAACATAGAGGGGACAAACAAGGACAGACAAAGGGATTAAGTTTCGATCACATCCACCCCAGTGCGTAACTGGTACTTATTTAATCGACCCCGAAAGGA
>NW_026321679.1:0-261 GCF_001194135.2 Octopus bimaculoides
ATAGTGTTTCTGGTTAAAATAGGATACTTTACCATTGCGATACAATGAACATTAAAATGGTTGTGCACTGGTAGATGGGAAATTTATCAGCCTCTTATCTCTCTATGCGGTCACGAGCAGATTTCCTTTCTGCCATTGCATTATTTCACCTCTTTCTTTTAACTTTGCTTTTTTTATATCCAACGGCAGCCCTTTCCTACTAGCAAATACTGTAGCACATGTATACGTTGTCACAGCTTCTAAATCCACTGCAAGTTTGAT
>NW_026321680.1:0-351 GCF_001194135.2 Octopus bimaculoides
TATATATTATACGTGTGCTCCAACGTGGCCGCAACCTCAAGGCTGAAACATATAAGCATATAAAAGAATAAAAGAAATCAAGAAATGTGTATATATGAGAAACGTGCATATATAAACATATATATATATATATGCATAGATGTATATATACATATATGTATATACATATATATATATGTATTTATATATCTATACATATATATATAAACAATATATGAGTATATGCATATATATGTACATGTATGTATATACGTTCATCCACATGTACATATAAATACATAACTAGGTACATGACGTAGCAAAAAAAACAAGGACAAAAATGGTAAACAAGGTGCAACAAACAAGCAGGCC
>NW_026321681.1:0-1812 GCF_001194135.2 Octopus bimaculoides
AAAACATCTTAGAAAAGGATATGTTGGATAATGTGGTACTGGGTTCCCAGCACATAGAAAGAAGACGAGATGGTCACAATTAGAATTCTGTCTCCTATAGTAAACGTCTGGTAAATCTAATCGGTTTGAGGACGTGAATCTTATTTTGTCACACCCGTTTTTGTCTCAGTTTTTGACTATTTCTAGTGATTTGATGTCTAGTATTTCTCCTTAAGCATGTGAACTGGAAGTTGTCCATTATTTTCCTCCCATTTTATCGCTTTATAGTTTTTACACCCGTAGAGTAATACTGGTCGAACAACTGTCTTAAACAGCTTCAGCTTCGTTTTGCAGTCTGTATCTATATCGAGAAAGCCTTTGTATGGCTGCGCTAAAGTGGAACTCTGAGGGGAAAAGAACAGCAAGGCTTCCTAAAACTACATGGCGATGGACCATTGACAAAGAAAGGAGATGAGAAAGATAGAGAAGTTGGAATGAGACCAGAACAGTGGCAGAAAACAGAGCTGGCTGGAGAGTTGGTGTTGTGGCCTTATGTGTTTCATGGCATGGAGAAAAGTAACTAAATCTAATTGGTAGTACCAGTTCAATTCATGCGATACGAACAAAAGTATGCCAGCCGTAATCATCCCGTCCTTCACACAGGTATTGTTGTGCACCGTTGTTAAGATTGTCCGATAGAGGTGAACTCCTATTCTGGAGTCGTTTTGAAACGATTGTGAGAATGAGACAGAAAATGAAAAATCTAGTCGGAAACGAAATGTTAGTTTATGAATACACACTGCTACAAGAATCCAAATGTTGCATTTTCATACTCAGACCATAAAGAGTGATGGATGCTCGGATGAAAAAAATTCGATGACAATGCAGGTATTTTTTTCTCTTTATAATTACATAAACATGTGGAGAGCTAAATGGAAGGGGAAAAAAAAACTCCTAGCTGTTTGCAAATCTCATTTCTTGTAAAAAAAATAATTGGTCTGTATGAACCATTTCCATTAAAGTAAACAGGGTTTGTTACATGTAACGTAAATAACGTCTCGAAATATTACATAAATTTAGAAAAAATTAGGAATGTTACATATATTTAGAAATATTCATGAATATTATATAAAAAGCGTGGCATAGGTGTATGGCAAAGAAGCTCCATTTGCAACCATATGGTTTAGGGTTCAGTTCCACTACGCGAAATCTTGGGCAAGAGTCTTCTACTACTCTCTTGGAGTGACCAAAGCTTTATAAGTGAATTTGATAGATGGAAACTATGCGAAAGCCCGTCGTATGTGTGTGTGTGTGTGTGTGTATACTTCCACTTCTTGACAAACGATGTTGGTTTATTTACGCCCCCATAACCCAGCGGTTCAGCGAAAAGAAAAGCGATAAAATAAGTGCCAGATTTCAAAAAATAACATTAAGTAGGGAGGTCAAATTGTTTGACTAAACCCTCCAAAGTGGTGCCCCAGCATGGCCACAGTGCAATGACTGAAACAAGTAAAAGATGTAAGTTAGGGAATATTCGAGTAGCGTTTATAGAGACGCGTCTTTGTTTTTGGTTTGTGATTTGTCTTAAAATTTCACTTTCATTTTAATCCGACCCGAAGCTAGGACTTAACCCCAATTTATCCTGCTTTTCTAAGTTGGTTCTGAATATAATTTGAAGAAGATTGACTGCTATTTTTAGCGGGTCAGACGACCGCATAGAGTCTTCTTCGTTGGTTTACTGTGAACAGTACATATAGACATACATCGACACTCTGATGTAAAATGGAACTCGACTGAGCATAAGAAGCTCCGAATGACCCGTCCTTGTTTTTT
>NW_026321682.1:0-452 GCF_001194135.2 Octopus bimaculoides
TGAAGAATATGAAAAGAAATTAAAATCTGTCTCGGAGGACTTTGAGAAAAAATTATCCTCTGATTATGTTGCAGTTGGTGAGATTAATGAACAAAATAAAAAACATATCCAAGAAGTTATACAAATGAAAGAAAAACTTGAAGAATATGAAGGGAAAATAAAATCCCAAGATGAAGAACATAAAGAAGCTTTGCAAAAAGTAATGGTAGAATTTCAGGAAAATATCTCCAAAAATTATATCTCAAAAGAAGTATTTGAAGCTAAGCTAAAAGATGAGACCATAAAGTATACACAACTTGAACAGAAATATGTTGAAGAAGAAGAGAAATTACAGATAGTGTTGAAAGAACATGATGAAAAATTAGCTCAAGTTACTTTGAATTATGAAGAGAAAATAGCTACTGACTTTGTACCTCGACAAACATTTGAATGTGAACAGGAAAAGCATGTTA
>NW_026321683.1:0-228 GCF_001194135.2 Octopus bimaculoides
ATATATACATATATATATAATGGAGACGAACACCATTCCCCTTCGGCTAGAAAAAATTGTTAAGATATTTTTCTTAAGATTAAACTCAATCCACCAATGTGGTATTGACAACTCATTCTCATTGTTAGACATTGACTTGTGTATGTATGTATGTACCTGTGTATGTTTGTGTTACCGAAACAAGTAAAAGGTAAAAACAAAAGATATGTACGTATGTGTGTGTGTTTG
>NW_026321684.1:0-201 GCF_001194135.2 Octopus bimaculoides
TATATATATGCATACATATATATATATACATACATACATATATATATACACACATATAAATGTGTATAGATGTGTGTGCGTGTGTATGTATGTGAGTGTATTTTCTTTTACTAGACATATGTCAGAAGAAGAATAAGGAGAGCAAAACTGAAACAATAACAACAACAGCAACAACAACAACAACAAAAGAAAAGGAAAAAA
>NW_026321685.1:0-413 GCF_001194135.2 Octopus bimaculoides
TAAAACAGATGGACACATTAGTATAATTTTACCTAAAAACTCCAAGAAGGCAAGAAGATAGTAGCTTCAGCTTAGAAGCTACTAAGGTATCAGGAAGAAAGACTTGTTGCAGATTTTGCTTGTCACTGTTTTATAGGGTCAGTTTTAATTTATAGACTAGTTTATCAAATCTTTGTATATCTAAGGCCAAAAGAACAAGGAGTAGTGCCTACTAGGAAGGAGGATGAGGGAGTCGACAGAAATCATAGTGGGTATAGTCATAAAAAACTAGCAAGATTTATTTGAAGCAATATAATGAGCTTTGGTAAAGGAAATCTTAAATCAAGATGTTAACTGACAATTAAAGGGGCAAGCCAATAGTAGACCATTGATAATGAAACAGGGGAAATCTTATCATGTGGTACTATAGTAAA
>NW_026321686.1:0-470 GCF_001194135.2 Octopus bimaculoides
TGACGCAGAAACGTCACAAATCGTTACTCTGAGTTTCACGCAATAGATCACCAGATAGCTGTGAAGTTTAGAAACAGTAGAATGGTTTTAGATAGTGCAGTAACAATTATTTGATAAATGCACAAATTACAGTTTAAAGGTAATTGGATAAGGGAAGTGTCATATTTCAGAATCGATGGAATCTGTTAAATAAGTCGATTAACGGTTAGCGACAATAATATAAATAGGCGTAGGAGTGGCTATATGATAAGAAGCTTGCTTCCTAACCACGTGGTTCCAGGTTCAGTCCCCCTGCGTGGCACCTAGGTGAAGTGTCTTCTGCTATAGACAAGAGCCGACCAAAGATTGAGTGAATTCGTTAGGTTAAAACTGAAAGAAGCCCGTCGTGTGTGTGTGTATGTGTGTGTGTATGTGAGTGTACATAAATATGAGCGGGTGATGAAAAAATTCTGGCTTTAAGGGTGTCACGA
>NW_026321687.1:0-323 GCF_001194135.2 Octopus bimaculoides
AGAAGAAGAAGAAGAAGAAGAAGAAGAAGAAGAAGAAGAAGAAGTAAACGAAAACATGCAGACGATAAAAATGAAAGTAAAAGTACATTTCTTACAAAGCGGATATGATATGTTAAGCTAAGCTAATTTGGCAAATCATTTTCTCTGCGTTAATCACTTAATCCGATTCAAAACTTTGAAAAGATAAACAAATCAACAAGGAAGTGACGAAGCAAGAGGGGAAAATTTCTTTGTTTTTTTACTTACACACACATGCACACAGATACAGACAGATACACACACACACACACACACACACACATCTATATGTGTGTGTGTATATA
>NW_026321688.1:0-384 GCF_001194135.2 Octopus bimaculoides
AATAACATCGAAAAATACCTTAGGAATGAGAACCCAGGTTCAAAACTTCCTCAAGACACTTGAAGAAGGCTGGAGGGTATATCAGCCGAAACGTGTTAACAACAAACAAGATGAGGACAAATATCCGTTGAATGTAAATAATGTAAATATATATATGTATGTATATGTATATATATATATATATATATATATATATATATATATATATATATATATAGGGAGGATTTACGAAAAAACAAAAGTCGAAGACAGGTACTGTATACAACAAATGGATGTATTAATATAAATCTCGGGAATAGAGAAAGTCTTTAACGTTTTGAGCTTACGCTCATCAACAAGAAGGAACACAGAAAGAAACAAGGAGAGAAACAGGGAGAGAAAAAT
>NW_026321689.1:0-279 GCF_001194135.2 Octopus bimaculoides
ATTTACAGTTTCGCCTATGGGTATACAACATACAAATAGACACACACACACACACACACACACACACAGACAAACACACGTATACACACAAACATACACAAAAGCATGTACACATATACAGATATATATATATTTATATATATATGTGTGTGAGTATATATGTATGTATATATATGTATATATATATATACATAAATATATTGATATATATATACACATACATGCACAAATATATATACACACACACACATGTGTGTGTGTGTGTGTGTGTGTGTGTGT
>NW_026321690.1:0-1528 GCF_001194135.2 Octopus bimaculoides
TCCAAAATTTCAGACCTTGCCCCTTTATTAGAAAGAGTTGTTGCGAAATTTCTATCTTTCTTAAGTCAAAAGAAATGGCACAATTTTGATCCAGTGGCCTTATTATAATCCTTTCCAGCCGTGACCATCCCGTGTAATATTTTATCATGGTGCACCTTGGACTACATTATCTAATGTATCATTCCTTATTCTTTACGTCTTTGATGGTTGTTAGCCAGCGCCGATGCTATAAGCCAATGAATTTACTTGTTCCAGCCGTGGCCGTCCCGTCTTTTGTCTTGGCCAATTGTATCTTGGATTACATTACCTAATGTGTCTCTACTTGCTGTTAATTTTGTTGTTGTTGTTGTTGTTGTAAATCCCGAGTTTAGTGCTGAGCCAACAGATTGGCGATCAGCGACGTTCCAACTGTGACCATCCCCTCTTGTGTTTTGGAATAGTGTATCGTGGACTACATTACCTAATGCATCCCTCCTTGTTGTTGTTGTTGTTGTTGTTAAGCTTCTGGTTAATGATGAGCCAACAGATTTACGATCAACGCTCTCCTAATCGTGACCATCTCGTCTTTTGTCTTGGCGTAGTGTATCTAGGAATACGTTATGTAACATGTCCTCTTTTGCTGTTGTGGTTGCTTGACTTCAGTTGTCTCGATCTAGCAGAGATATCACTGATCTGTGCCGTTCCAGATATGACCATCCCTTCTTATATTCATAGTGTATCTAGTACTTCATTATTTTATGTATCCTTGCTTGTTCTTACCGTTTAGCCCCAGGTCAGTCCTGTTCCACCTGACTATGATCAATGATGTTCCAGCGGTGACCACCACAGCTGTTACTGAGACACTGTATCTTAGACTACATTATCCAATGTGTCCTTCCTTGAGGTCAATCTTGATTTAGCAGACCTCTGATCGAAGGCGTTCCAGCTATGACCCTCCTGTCTTTTAAACAGTTTTAGTGTATCTATGACTACTACGTTCCTTGTTACTGTTGTTTAGCCCCCAGGCCTGCCGGGATCCAGCAGACCTAGGACCAAAATTGTTCTCGTTGCTCCTCTCCGATCCTTTTTCCAGACGAAGTTTATCTTGGTCTACATTATTTAATGTGTCTGCAGAAATAGCTCTGATGAAAGTAGCATTACTTTTCTTAAATCGTTCAATTTTCCTCAATTCTTCAATAACCCAATTGAGTAAACCTATCACAAACAAACCTACAATGACCACTGAAAACAGCTGTAAGCCAAGTTTGCTCAAATAAAGGAATAACTTGCAATGACCATTATTTTTAATTTGTTTCTTAAATATCACTCTTGTGTAAAAACCAGTGCAGCCCATCCACGGATTTACAATATAGAAATGTGATGAACCATAGCCTTGGACACTACTAAAGGATTACTTTGAGTTCTTCGCTAACCTAAACAATATTGTTAGCCTGGGGTGCCAACAGAGATTATGAAGTATTTTGCCCGAGTTGATAATTCCCTGCTATTTGTTATATATATATATATATATATATATATATATATATAT
>NW_026321690.1:3464-4002 GCF_001194135.2 Octopus bimaculoides
AAGAAAAATTCGCCGCCCACCACCACTACTACCACCGCCACAACCACCACCAGCGCCAGCAGCAGTACCACCACTATTACCACCACCACCACCACTACTACTACTACTACTACTACATATTCCACTGCTGCTGTCTCTGCTGGTGTTGATGACGATGATGATGATGATGTTGATGGTGGTGGCTGCAGCGGTGGCGCCTCACTGTGGCAGTGACGCCGTGTCTGCTACACTCCTACCAATGTATATATACATTCTCCATAGTCATCCACCCACCAACACCGACCAGCATCAACAGCAGCAAGAAGAAACAAAAACAAAAATAATAATAATAATAATGATAATGATAATAATAATAACAATAATAACAACAAGAACGCTGCGTGCCACAAATGTCTTCCTCTATGAACGCCATTTTGGTTACGCGTGCCGCCGGAAACTACCTTCTGCAAAGTGCCCGTGTACACTCCTACACTCACACACACACACACACACACACACACACACACACACACACACACACACACACACACACACACAC
>NW_026321690.1:4416-5451 GCF_001194135.2 Octopus bimaculoides
TATATATATATATATATATATATATATATATATATAGAGAGAGAGAGAGAGAGAGAGAGAGAGAGAGAGAGAGAGAGAGAGATATTTATATATATGCACGCATGTATAAGTGCATATACAGCTCTGTAAATATATTTTTCCATTCTTTAAATCTGCATGTGTGTGGATATATATGTATATACATTCATTGTATGTATGTATATATATATATATGTATTAATATATGTATGTGTATATTGGTACTTTTTATGCATGTACATATCAATATATGTATGTGTGTTTGTATATATATATATTTAAGTGTGTATATAAATATATGCGCACACAAAATATATACATACAAAAATTGTGTTATATATATCTCTGTATATATCTACACACATACACATATATATATATACATACACGCGCGCACACACACGCAATTTGTATGGGTGTGTGTGTAATTATATTCTAACGCACTGAAACAATTAAGACTGCGCAATACAATCTGATGTATATATAGATAAAGTGTGTAGAATCTAATGTATGTATAAATGTGTGTGTTGAAATTGGGAGCATCTGTTTTGAATACCAGTGATTACTCACACATACACGAAAGTACATAATTAGATGAACACATATGCATATATGTGCACACGAGAAGTATACATTCATAGATGTGTGTGTGTGTGTATATATATGTGTGTTGTTTTGGAAGAATAGTGTTCATTGTGAGTTCGATTTCAAACTTCGAAGTTTCTGTCAACATAAGAATAACATGTATTTTACAAATGGTTTACAGTGACCCGTCAGCTTAATGTAAAATTGTTCTTTTCTTTTTACTGTAACTGGACATAAAAACAAGCTTGTGGCTGTGTGGTAAGTCGCTTGCTTCCCAATCACATGGTCCCGGGTTCAGTCCCATTGCGTGCCACTTTGGGCAAGTGACTTTTACTATAGCCTCGAGCCAACCAAAGTCTTGTGAGTGGATTGTTTGGAAGACAGAAACTGAAAGAAGCCCGTCGTATATATATATATATATATATATATATA
>NW_026321690.1:6123-7012 GCF_001194135.2 Octopus bimaculoides
ATATATATATACGTATATACATGCATACATGCGTACATGCATACATACATACATACATACATACATACATACATACATAAGAAAGGAGAAAGCTAATTTGAAGTCTACAAATCCAAGCCATCACTGGAACTGTAAAAATCTGTAAAACTTTCCAGAAGTTTATCATTTAAATATATATGAGCATGTCTAGATACGCAACTATATGCATGAAAATACAAACATACATACATAGATATATACATACATACATACATACATACATACATACAAACAAATAATACACTGTTGATGTTGAAATTCCAATTAAAAAATCTTTAATCTAGGTTAGAATCCGGTTCTGTCTCTATTGGCAAGACGTCTTGAAATAAAGTGAATGACATACATACATGCATACATACATACATACATCAATCCGATGTATAACGGGTGTGATTTAAGGTTTCCACCAGGCTGTTTCTATGCCTTGTTTATCTACTGAGAAATATCAAGTTTCTACACAAGGCCACCAATTTCGTTGTAACGTATAAGTCGAGTAGGGAATGTTATTGTTGGTTGTTGGCACTCCGTCGCTTACGACGTCGAGGGAACAGCCTGCTCGTGAAATTAACGTGCAAGTGGCTGAGCACTCCACAGACACGTGTACCCTTAACGTAGTTCTCAGGGAGATTCAGCGAGACACAGTGTGGCAAGGCTGACTCTTTGAATTACAGGCACAACAGAAACAGGAAGTAAGAGTGAGAGAAAGTTGTGGTGAAAGAGTACAGCAGGGTTCACCAGGATCCGCTGCCGGAGCCTCGTGGGGCTTTTAGGTGTTTTCGCTCAATAAACACTCACAAAACTCGGTCTGGGAATTGAAACCGCGATCCTATGACCGCGAGTCCGCTGCCCT
>NW_026321690.1:7892-9142 GCF_001194135.2 Octopus bimaculoides
TATATATATATATATATATATATATATATATATGTATATGGATATATGTGTGTTTATATATATTTTTTATACCAAAGTTTAGGCAAAAGAATATAGTATCTGTTAACAAACTTAACAAAATACTCACAATTGAGTTTTTGTGTGTGTATATATATATATGTATCGACTTTAAAGAGAGCTCAAAACTAATCCATTGAAATTACAGATTAAGAAACAAACTAGTATATTCGTATATATGCGACTTCAATTAAGTCTACGTCGCAAAAACTTACACACGCAGGCACACAAGCACAGGTACACACATACACACAAGCACAGGTAGACACATACACACACACTCACACACACACATACACACACACACACACACAAGCACAGGTACACACACACACTCAGAGGCGTATGTTTCTTCACATTCTCATACCAACATACGTGCACAGGTGCGCCGCCATACACATGTGCACCAAGCAATATTGTGTAACTAAGTTAGCTAGCAGTTGCGATACAATACATGACTTAAAAAAACATGTTTTGCCACAGTATCGAGGTAATCATTACACAATAACCCTACATATACATGCATACAAACATACATACATACATACATACATGTATATATATATATATCTGTGTATATATCAATTGCTAATCCCTGTATATTTATGATGATAAATGGTTTTACCGATAAAGGTTTTTTCATACTGAACTACTTGGCAAAATTGTTAATAATTAATTCTATTATTAATTGACGATTCCCTGCCCTTATTCTTGTATATTTTATATATCTGTGTGTGTAGAATGTTACAAGTATATTTAACACACCTCATCAGAGATGTTTACAGAAATTCCTCGCGGGTCATATTATTGCTGTTTGTGTTCTTAAAGTGTGCACTTATTTTACATGCATTTCGTCCATTACTTCTTTTTTTTTTCTTTCATCTGTCTTCCTTTCACTCTTTTTCCTCCCACCTCTTCTTCCAATTTTTCTTCCTCTTCCTCTTTCTTCTTCCAATTCTTCCTCCTTCTTCTTCATCCTCTTCTTCCTCCACCTCCTCTTCCACGCTGCAATTGTTATATATATAACGTCAGGTTAGAATAGAGACAGCTGATGAAGGAATATTCCAAGTGGCTTTCCGTTTTCTTATGTGTTCGTTCCGTTGTCTGTAATTCATTGTTCTAACGTCCTGTACCCTGATATGCATATATATACACATGTAGATGTAAGTATGTACATATGTGTGTATACATGT
>NW_026321690.1:9152-9463 GCF_001194135.2 Octopus bimaculoides
ATGTATATATATTCTTTGTATTTTATATATATATATATATATATATATATATATATATCGAAATGAGGAGTAGATACAGCCGACAACTGATGAACAGTCGTTCTTTGTTACTTGTCCTGTTTTCCATTTGTTTCTCTCGTTGTTTGCGTATTGAACCCATTTGTTTTCGTATTTCATGTTGTTTACTGTTAGTGACGTCCTGTACCCATTTATATATTATTTATATTATTATTATCATTATATATATATATATATGCGTGACACCTTGGGCAAGTGTCTTCTACTATAGCCTCGGGCCGACCAAAGCCCTG
>NW_026321690.1:11101-12340 GCF_001194135.2 Octopus bimaculoides
ACACACTTACACACACACACACACATTCGTACATTCACACACACAAGCATTCACACATGCAAATGCACACATACACACACGCATACATACGTACACATACACATACAAACACGTGCATACACACACACACACACACACACACACACACGCATACAAACACATACACATAAACACATGGCCATACACACGCATACGCATACATAAAAAACGTGTGTGTTTTTCTATTTATCCCCCTCACCCAGTTGCATTTGGCAATCACTAGGGTTTTCTTGTCTTTTTAACGTTCCCACAACATAGCAGTCCGGCTAAGGAGATCGATGAAATAATTACTAGCCTGACACGGTAGATTTGTTCGACTGAAGCTCTTCTGGCGTTGCTCCAGCATGACTCCAGTCTGGTAACTTAGAACAAGTAAAGGATAAAGATATTACACGCATAAACAGACACACACACTCTAACACACATAGGCGCACACAAGCACACACACGTGGCTGTGTGGTAAGTAGCTTGCTTCCCAACCACATGCTTCCGGGTTCAGTCTCACTGCGTGGCACCTTGGGCAAGTGTCTTCTCCTATAGCCTCGGGTCGACCAAAGCCTTGTGAGTGGATTTGGTAGGCGGAAACTGAAAGAAGACCAAGGCTTTGGTCGGCGCGAGGCTATAGTAGACACTTGCCCAAGGTGCCACGCAGTGGGACTGAACCCGGAACCATGTGGTCGGTAAGCAAGCTACTTACCACACAGCCACCCTTACAAAGAGGTCTAAATGCTCTTAGCTTAGACTTTGGATCTTTTTCAAAACGGGGGCCACATTTTTCATTAACGAAACACTTTGAAACTTGGAACACTGGTAGAATGTGTCATATAAAACATCTTTTTCTCTTAGTCTTCTTTAAAAAAAAAGAAATCCATAAGTTATTCCATGTTAAAGTTGTCGTATTTCTGTAATTTCAACCAATCACTGACGTCCATTCAGCCGATATACATTAAGTGCCGATTACATAAACAAACGATTCTGACACAATTAACCCTAACCCTAACGCTAGGGTTAGGGTTAAAGCAAATTTAAAATGAAAAAAGCAAATAAAACGAAGGTATGGAGATTAAATACGCTTTACATCGCTTAATAAGCCAAAGGAGTAAATGTAAACAACTGAATACTTGTCAGTGATTGGTTGAAATTACAGAAATACGACAACTTTAACATGGAATAACTTATGGATTTCTTTTTTTTTAAAGA
>NW_026321690.1:13206-13710 GCF_001194135.2 Octopus bimaculoides
TATATGTATATATATATATATAAGCACGCGTATTTAAATATTTATATATAATATATATTATGTGCGTGCAAACATCTGTATATACGTGCGTACAGTCACACACATACACGCACGCCCGCACGCATGCGCACACGTGCCAACGCACACCTATACGAAATTAGGTGCAAGCGTCTGCACGCTTCCACAACACTAAGTGTTCCGAGCGTACCCTCTACCCAGACACAACATTGCCACGCTGTAATATAACTGCTTTCAACCCCACAAACACACACACACACACACACATATATATATGTATATATATATATATATATATTTGTATATATATATATATACGCGTATAAGGCACGCTTCTCAAGCTTATACACTCCAACACACATGGCGCCCGTGCTAGAAACATCACGATCCCCGTCCTAAAACTTCCAGATTTCATCAGCGCCCACCCTGAGACATAGTTCTACATAGGGGGCACCCGCCTTTGCCCACCGCTCTTGTGTATTAGCA
>NW_026321690.1:13897-14913 GCF_001194135.2 Octopus bimaculoides
CTGTGTGCGCCAAAGCCACCGCCGCCGTAAGAGCTTACGAAGGCGACCTCCCTCTCTCACTGTCTCTCTCTCTCACACGTTGTCTTTATTTCTCTCTCTCTCTCTCTCTCTCTCTCTATCTCTCTCTCTCTCTCTCTATCTCTCTCTCTCTGTCTATCTATCTATCTACCTACTTATCTATCTAAGCGATAGCTAGAGCAAAAGGAAACGGTAGCCAAATCTCCCTCACGCCACACCCCCACTGTCTTAGGTATGTGTATACGTTTGTATGAGTCAATGAGGAAAAACTCTAAATGGTATTTAGATCTGCGAGAAATAGCAACCAAATCTTCCTCAAATTACAACCTACTATCTTATGTATGTATGTATGAACCAATGTTAGAAACCTCTCCATGGTAGGGAGAGCTGAAAGAAATAGCAGCCAAATCTCCCTCAAATTACAACCTACTATCTTATGTATGTATGTATGTATGAACCAATGTTAGACACCTCTCCATGGTAGGAAGAGCTGAAAGAAATAGCAGCCAAATATCTCACAGATCACATCCTACTGTCTTTGTATGTATGTATGTATGTATGTATGTATGTATGTATGTCATTGTTTAGTCTTATTTCAAGATTTCTTGCCAATAGAGAAAGAGCCGGTTTCTTACCTAGATCCCAAGTTCCTTCATTGGAATTTCAACATCAGCAACAGGGTAACTTTGTATGTATGTATGCATGTTTGTATGTATGTTTGTTTGCATGTATGTATGTATGTATGTGTGGCTGGACCTTAAAAACTCCAGACACACAGGTCTTGATGAAACCTGATGTATGTATGTATGTGTGTATATGTACATAGGTATGTATGTGTGTATATGTACATAGGTATGTATGTGCGTATGTATATATGTATGTACATAGGTATGTATGTGTGCATGTACATAGGTATGTATGTGTGCATGTACATAGGTATGTATGTGTGCATGTACATAGGTATGTATGTGTGCATGTACATAGGTATGTATGTGTGC
>NW_026321690.1:14923-16294 GCF_001194135.2 Octopus bimaculoides
GTGCATGTACATAGGTATGTATGTGTGCATGTACATAGGTATGTATGTGTGCATGTACATAGGTATGTATGTGTGCATGTACATAGGTATGTATGTGTGCATGTACATAGGTATGTATGTGTGCATGTACATAGGTATGTACATATGTATGTATGTATGTATGCGTGTGTGTGTGTGTATGTATGTAGCAATGACCAAAAACGCTACGTTATTTTGACCTCGTAGAGATAGCAGCCAAACTTTCCTCAAATCCCACCCTACTATCTTATGCATGTACATATGTGTGAATCAACCAGTGGGGGAGACCTCTACATAGAAGCTAGATGTGTTAGAAACAGCAGCTAAATCTCCCTCAAATCACTCATGTAGATATGAGCCAACAGAGGACGTCTCTACTTGGTAGCTAAAGTTGGTATAAATAGCAGTCAAATCTTCCTCAGTTCACACCCTCCTGTCTTGTGTATATATATATATATATATGTATGTATGAGCCAACGAGAGAGATCTCTACATGGTAGCTACCCCCGTTAGAAATAGCAGCTAAATCTTCCTCATATCACATCCTACTGTCTTGTGTATGTATATATGTGTGTATGAGCCAACGAGGAAGACTTCTACATGGTAGCTAGACCTGGTAGAAATAGCAGCCAAATCTCCCTCAAATCACACCTTACTGTCATGTATGTATAGGAGCCAATGTCGAAGACCTCTACATGGTAGCTACACCTGTTAGAAATAGCAGCTAAATCTTCCTCATATCACATCCTACAGTCTTGTGTATGTATATATGTATGTATGTATGAGCCAACTAGAGACCTCTACATGGTAGCTACGCCCGATAGAAATAGCAGCCAGATGTCCATCATATCACATCCTACAGTCTTGTGTATGATTATATGTTATGTATGAGACCTCTACGTGATAGCTAGACATGCTAGAAATAACAAACTCAATAATAATAACAACAACAGCAACAACAACAACAGTAACTCTTGTTGCAACAACAAAGAGAATCGAATATGAACCGAGAGAGTAAAAGAGCTCCGTGGAGAGAATGGTTTAATGGAGGCAGGAATTCCAGAGGAGTGTAACACAATAGTCATTTTTTTCTCTTCGTACGGTTGTAGTTTGGGCGGAGAGAATGTTTACTTCGGGTATCAACCGGGTGGGTGTTGGATGGGATAGAGGATGGGCGTGCCGGGCTTGGGGTGGTGCTGGGTACTCGGCTCTGTGGAAGCATTTAGCTGTGTGTGTGTGTGTGTGTATGTGTGTATGTGTGCGAGTAGTGATTGTATGGTGTGTGAGCGAGCGGGATGTTTCGTTTTGTTGTACGCGCTGTGATATGATTCTACAGTTATCTACATGTGTGTG
>NW_026321690.1:16556-17558 GCF_001194135.2 Octopus bimaculoides
TGTGTGTGTGTGTGTGTGTGTGTCTACAGATGAACATATGTATGTATGTTTATGTGTAGCTTACTTACCAACCACATTGTTCGGGGTTCAGGCCTACAGCGTGGCACCTTGGGCAAGTGTCTTCTACTATAGCTTCGGACACGCCAAAGCCTTGTGAGTGGATTTGGTAGACGGAAACTGAAAGAAGCCCGTCGTATATATGTATATATATATGTGTGTTTGTGTTTGTCCCCCAACATCGCTTGACAACCGATGCTGGTGTGTTTACGTCCCCGTAACCTAGCGGTTCGGCAAAAAGAGACCGATAGAATAAGTACTAGGCTTACAAAGAATAAGTCCTGGGGTCGATTTGCTCGACTAAAGGCGGTGCTCCAGCATGGCCGCAGTCAAATGACTGAAACAAGTAAAAGAGAGAGTAAATCATTATAAAGTAGAATCTCGTCGGAGATAGTATATATATATATATGTATATATATATAAATATATACACATGCATAAATAAATATATTCTTATGTCTCTATATGTGTGTGTGTAATTATGTATACAAGTACATAAGAACTTCAAAGAAAATTTATCTAAAAGAGGGAGAAGTAGTCTACTGCTAAAATTTTAGATGTCCAGATATTTATAATCCCTTGGTAGTATTGTGTGGTGCGTATATTTCGTTGAAGAGGTTATTTAAGACTGAAACATATTTGCAGTTTTTACTTTAACGCAATAACGTCTCGTGCTCCCATGCCACCATATTTACGAAAATATTTACGAAAAGACGACCTGTTATGGATTGTAAAGAACTTGGTAAAGAAAATAAATTTTGTGTTGGCTCTGAAAACATTCCACGAAGTCTCTGATGTAATATGTATTTGACTGTGTGACTTAGAATGATTGCAGAACTTTATCTAGATTATCAGTTTAATCAACTTTATTAATATTTAAAAAATTATTCCTTAAATATTTTCAACTTCTTTTATCATTAATTTTTTTTTTAAAATTTATGAGTC
>NW_026321690.1:17568-18502 GCF_001194135.2 Octopus bimaculoides
GGGCAAGTGTCTTCTACTATTGCCTCGAGCCGATCAAAGCCTTGTGAGTGAATTTGGTTGACGGAATCTGTAAGAAGCCCGTCGCATATATGTATGTGTGTGTGTTTGTGTTTGTCTCCCCAACATCGCTTGACAGTCGATGCTGGTGCGTTTACGCCCCCGTAACTTAGCGGTTCGGCAAGAAAGACCGATAGAATAAGTACTAGGCTTCCAAAGAATAAGTCCTGGGGTCGATTTGCTCGACTAAAGGTGGTGCTCCAGCATGGCCGCACTCAAATGACTGAAACGAGTAAAAGAGTAAAGAGTATATCAGCCTTAGCAAATATTTTTTATCTCCTTTTCGTAACCTTTTTGCGTCTGTGCATGTGTTTAGAATCCCTGATGAGGGAACGAAATTTTCGAAACAGCCTGTTTCTGATTATAGAGAGGGATGTTGTTAATTTAATAAGTGAATCTAAATGAAGAAATTGACTTATTAAAAATCGAAGTAGATATTAAGTCTTCTGTTATTTGTTTATCAAATTGTTTGTTTGTTTATGGGAGGAAAGGATAGATATTTATCAACAACTCTTCTCACCCTTCAAGAATGATAAACACACACACACACACACACACACACATACACAACACACACAAACACACACACGCAGAACACATACAAACACACACGCGCACATACACACATTGTACGGTAAGAAACTTGTTTCCCAACCACATGGTTCCGGGTTCAGTCCGACTGCGTGGCACCTTGGGTAAGTGTATTCTACGATAGCCTCGGGCCGACTAAAGCCTTGTGAGTGGATTTGGTAGACGGAAACTGAAAGAAGCTCACCGTATATATGTATATATATATATATATGTATATATAATGTATGTGTGTATATATATATATATATATATATAATGTATGTATATATATATATATATATAATGT
>NW_026321690.1:18512-20486 GCF_001194135.2 Octopus bimaculoides
TGTATGTATATATATATATATATATAATGTATGTATATATATATATATAATGTATGTATATGTATGTATGTATGTATATATTTGTGTGGACGTGTCTGTTTGTCTCCCCCAACCATCTTTTGATGACTGATGTTGTCAACCGATGTTGGTGTGTTTACCTCCCCGTCGGCTATCGGTTCGGTAAAAGAGACCGATAGAATAAGTTTTAGGCTTACAAAGAATTAGTCCTGGGGTCGATTTGTTCCACTAAAACCCCTTAAGGTGGTGCTCCAGCATAGCCGCGGTCGAATGACTGAAACCAGTAAAAGAAACTAAATGAACATACGTGTGTGTGTGTGTGTGTGTGTGTGTGTGTGATAGTGTGTGTGTGTGTGTGTGTGTGTGATAGTGAGTGTGTCTGGTTGTGTATGTGTGTGATAGTGTGTGTGTGTGTGTGTGTACGTAGAGAAGCACACGGATACATACACTATCACATACAGTTGCGCACAAGTCATTCAACACACACACACACACACACACATATATATATATATATGCATGCTTCCGATATTTTTGTTTGTTTCTGTTAAAAATATTGAATTATGGAATCATCATTATCATCATCATCATTATTATTCATTAAAATCAAAATAAATTTATAAGTTTTCAATAAAAACAAATCACCAGTCGAGTACGGTTATCGATTATATCGACTGACACTCACCTCCTCACAACATTGCTGGCCTTGTTCCTAAATTGAATTATTATTATTATTAAGCGAGAGAGGAGCGCAGATCATCAAAGAGACATTGGGTTACAAGTATACAAAGCCCAGTCTGATAAGGGTACACCCGGTGCATGCATCACAACCATATGTGCACGACATGGTGATCTCATATCAAGATAAACAGCGCATGACCTCGCAGGTGGGGCCCAGTTAGAATTTTCTTCAGGTCGAGTAGCCCATCCCGCTCAAAAAGTCCCTGAATAAGGTTTGTTTAAGGATGTTGAGCAAAACACCCATGCTTCCAAAAGTGAATTATTCAAACCCCAAAGAATTACTCTCAACACATGGCTATGATGCTCCCCCACTACTTCTGCTCTTGACCAAAGATGCACATATCGTCAGCCACCAAGGGACATGCTCAACTGGTTAAGGTCAAACAACTGACTAGCAAATCTGTGGTATTGAGCAGAATATTTGCTGTAGCCCATCTTTAGTAGAGGTTGGGATAATAATGGCAGTTGAGGTGGTGGCGGTGGTGATGGTGATGATGGCGTTGTTGTGGTGGTGGCGTTAGTGGTAATGTTGGTGTTGGTGGTGGTGTTGATGTTGTTGCTGCTTAGAACGGTGGTTGTTGTGTTCCGGAGTTGAAGGTTGTGGTGGTGGCGAAACTAGTGCTGATGGCTGTCCTCCTAAGGTGGTAGAGTAGTAGTTGATGATGATGATGATGATGATATTTGCGTTGGTGTTGAGGGTGATCGTTATGGTAGTAGTGGTGGTGGTAGTAGTGGTAGTAGTAACGGTAGGGATAATAGTAATGGTGGTAGTAGTAACGGTAGGGATAATAGTAATGGTGGTAGTAGTAACGGTAGGGATAATAGTAATGGTAGTAGTAGTAGTGGTGCTGGTGGTGGTGCTTGTGGTTGTGGTGGTGGTGATAGTAATAGTAGTACTAGTGGTGTGGTAGTAGTAGTAATAATGATGGTGATAGTGGTGGTGGCAGCAACAGCAGTCGTAGTAGTAGTAGTAGTAGTAGTAGCGATCGTTATGGAGAGGTGTTGAGGGTGGTGATTGTAGGTGTAGTGGTGATGGTTTAGGCGGTAGTTTGGGGGTTGTGTTGCCGCTGCTGCGGTGGCTGCAGTAGCCAGTGGTAGTTGTGATTAAGGTGGCGGTAGTGTTGGTGCTGGTGGTGGTGGTGGTGGGAGTCTTTGCTGAGATTTAGTTATGTGGCGAAAGGAGAGCTAACGGAATGTTTCACTCTCTCATTCACT
>NW_026321690.1:20713-22944 GCF_001194135.2 Octopus bimaculoides
CTCTCTCTCTCTCTCTCTCTCTCACACACATACTACTCCACGCCACAACTGCTCTTACCACACCACTCTTACGCCACACACCAGAAACGTCCCGGCACGAGCACCGGAGCCCCATCCACACACAGCTCCCAACACCTCCACAACAACACAAGCCGATATCCATCCATACCACCACCGCTGACCAACTCGCAGCGTACCGCAACCACCCGGCCCGCCTCTGCATCTTATTTCCCAATAGGTTTCTTACGAGCTTAATCAAAATAGAATGTTTGCTGATAGGTGTTAAGTCGTAGATCGAACCTGGCTTCCATCCAACTATCGGTCGTCCGTCATAAAACGAAGCCACACGCACACACCCACACAGACACACATGCAGCCCTACGTATATGTATACATGCGAGCGCAGGCGGTCGGACACGAAGAGCTTGATAGAAAATACAAAGAGAAAACTTATTCGTTCTCAGATATGATGTTCGAGCCAACAAATTGACCCCTGTATGGTAGCTAAAACTGCTAGAAATAGCAGCCAAATCTACCTCAAATTGATACCACACTGTTTTTCTCCGAAAATCTCTTGAAGTAACACCATGGTAATGCGCGAAGTATGTGCTGAAGCTTCATCCTGCTGAAAGTATACATTATTAATTTCACTTTCAGTGAGTTGGCCACAAATGGAGAGACAATATTTGAGCCCACGTAGTGATAGCCAAGCTGCGCATGCGCAGGAAGAAAGAAAGAAATTCAGTGCAGAGAGACATTTTGAACACCCTATATTATTTTAATATACGTATTTTCAAACGCGGTGAGCTGGTACGTAGATCCTCGAGTATAATCCGCACTGTTTTCCAAAAATTTAAAGGTCAAAATTTCCAGTGCGTACTATACACGAGGTTAAAAATGAAAAATATTTTCTAAGGAAAATTTTCTAAGTGACAAATATGTAAAGGCAATTTACTTAATATTTATTTTTCACTGGCGTTATTACTGTTATTTCTTTATTTTCTGCAAACAAAGTGCACAAAAAGGCTACACGTTTGCATTATGTTATATATACAATAATAATAAAGGACTTTACTGTATATATGTTTACAAACTAAGGACGTTATATAGACCTCCTTGACTCAAGTTAGAGAAAGAGTGCGTATTATACACAAGGTTTAGGTTTTTCAGACGTACAGCCCCCTAAAAATCCCCTGCGTGTTATACTCAAGGGCGCACTATACTCGAGGATTTACGGTATATATATATATATATATATATATATATATATATGTGTGTGTACATAGTAATAACCCGTATTATTATTGTTGGTATTTTATATGTATACACACACTGTATTGACTTTAATTCTTTTTATATATAAAGGTTCCTAGTTACACCAGAATTTCAAATTATGCAACGAAGAACTGGTATTTTTTGGTTATCTCACCCCCATTAAAAAATTGGGTTATCTCCCCCAAATGAAAAAAATGTTTCACCCTCAAATAAGACAAAAAAGAAAACGAAAAATTAATAAATATGAAAACTGAAAAAAGTTAAACATCTCACTGAATCTGATAACATTATTATAATAAATCATTCCATGCTTATTGAGGAGGCTAAAAGTCAATAATGTGCTGAAGTATTGAATCAAAAGGATATAATTCCTTTAATCCAATCTCTTGTTGCTACATTAACCCAGATTTTAATGGCAATTTTTTAATGGGGTGAGATGACCCCAAAAAATACCTAGGAAGTTTCTCTTAAATTCCCTGATGAAGCTGTTTTACGAAAAAGATTGTATTAATTAAACATCTTACTGAATCTGATAACATTTTTGTAACAAATCATAAATGTATGTATATATATGTATGTATATATATTTATGCATGTATATATATGTATGTATATGTTTATGCATTTATATGTATGTGTATATATATATGTGTATATATATCTATATGTATGTGTATATATGTGTGTATATATATATATATATATATATATGTGTGTATATATATATATATATGTATGTGTATATTGTTATATGTATGTATAGGTATGTATATATATGTGTATATATGTATGTATATATATATATGTTTATAGATTTGTTTATATATACATTTTTACATTTCCTTTTGTTTTTCTTTCTCTTTCCAGGTAAGTACTTTCAACTATTTGACTGATGCCAGCTTCTACCATCCACATTATCAAGGCAACCACCGCGATACCATCTCCTCTCCACCCCC
>NW_026321690.1:24277-26549 GCF_001194135.2 Octopus bimaculoides
AAATACAAAAAAGGTGGGTTTTTTTTGTATGATTGTGTATAGAGGAATATATTATTTAGTTTAAAAGAGTTCCAACACTGTCTGTTTTTTATGTTTTATTTATATTCCTGCAGAACCAATGTGGGGTATAGAATATGGAATATATAATATACAATATATAATATAAAATAAAATAAAATAAAAATGGATGGCACCATGAAAGAAAGTATTGAATGTAGATGAAATATTGAGTGTTCAATATAAAGGATCAAATATATAAATATATAAATATAAATATATAAAGGCGACTCGAGTTTCAGGGCTATTTCCCTTCGTCATGGCCGGTATGACAGACTTTAACAGACTGTCATATATATATATCTGTCTGTCTATCTATCTATCTACCTACATCTATCTACATACATATCTACACACACATATAAATACATAGATGCATATGTATGTATACATGTACGTGTGTGTACGTAGGCATGTTTGTAAGCATGTATGTTTTATCTATCTATCTATCCATCTCTCTCTCTCTCTCTCTTACGCAAGCATGTTTCTGGGATCTGTCCCATTGCGTGGCTCTTGGGACAGATCGAGTAGATGGAAACTTAACGAAGCTCGTCATATATATATATATAGGGACAGACAGACATATGAATATGTGTATGTTTGTGATTGTGTTAGTCCTTCTCCAAAACCGTATTGCACCCGATATTAGTTTGTTTATGTACCCTTCTCTTACGGGTTCGGCAAAAGAGACTTGTGAACTATGTACAAGACGAGTGGCTCCACTAAGAGTCTTCAAGGTGGTATTCCAGCATGGTCACAGTCCAATGACTGAAAGAAATCATAAAAGGTATGTGTGTGTGTCTACACGATAGGCTTCCATAAAGTTTCCGTCTTCCAAACCTTGCCTATACTTGCAAGGTATTGTTCTGCCTGAGGCTAGAGTTGAGGACACTTATCGATGGTGTCACGATGCTGGATTGAACCTAAGAATATCTGGCTGGGAAGCAAACGTCTTACCACACAGCTACTGCTGCGCATATGGTTCCAGGTTCAGTCCCACTGCTTGGCACCTTGGGCAAGTGTCTTCTACTATACCCTCGGGCTGACCAAAGCTTTGTGAGTGGATTTGGTGGACGGAAACTGAAAGAAGCCCGTTGTATATATACGTATATGTTTTTGTGTCTGTGTTTGTCCCCGACCATCGCATAACAGCTTATGTTGGGTTGGGGTGTTTACGTCCCGTAAGTTAGCGGTTCGGCAAAAGACACCGATAGAATATGTACTAGGCTTACAAAGAATAAGACCAGAGGTCGACTTGCTCGATTAAAGGTGTTGCTCCTGCATGGCCGCAGTCAAATGACTGAAACAAGTTAAAGAGTAAAAGAATATATATATATATATATATATATATATATATATATATACAGGGGAATACATAAATACAAACATATACATACATTAGGTATGTACACACACATACACATACATGCGTACATACATACATACACACATTCCAATTGACAAACAACTATTTACATATATTTATAGATATATGTATATGTAAATACATATAATACAAATATATGTACATACGTGTATGTATATATATATATATATATATATATATATAGGTACACGAATACACATACATTCATACGCGCATATACATAAATACGTACACACCCTCTTACATACATATACATGCACACACATACGTACATGAGTACATACGCAAACACATGTAAATACGTATAGAAACAAATATACACACACACACACACACACACACACACACACACACACACACACACACACACACACACACACACACACACACACACACACACACACACATCTAAGAGCGCGCGCCTTCTTCGTTCCGTCCCTATACGTATTAGTAAAGAGTGCATTTTCGTATACGTCGTCTTGTAACGGTCTGTCTATCTTTCTTGCTATCTTCATCTTCGCCTGCATACACGTCTCTCTCTCTATCTATCTCTCTATCTACCTCTCTCTCTCTATCTATCTATCTATCTATCTATCTATCTATCTCTGTCTCGCTTTATATTTCTGCTTGTCCATCTCTCTGTCTCTCTCCCTCTCTCGCTTTCTCTCTCTCTCTGTATGAGTATGTCTGTGTTTGAGTCAGTGTGTGTATATACATGTGTGTGTGTGTGTGTGTGTGTATTTGTATGTGTTTGTGCGCGCGCGCGATTTTTGCGTGTGAGTGTGCGTTCGTGTGTCTGCGTGTGTGTGTGTTTGACTGTGTGGGTGA
>NW_026321690.1:27381-27813 GCF_001194135.2 Octopus bimaculoides
CTCACAAGGCTTTGGTCGGCCCAAGGCTATAGTAGAAGACACTTGCCCAAGGTGCCACGCAGTGGGACTGAACCCGTAACCATGTGGTTGGTAAGCAAGCTACTTACCACACAGCCATTCCTAGGCACAAGGGGCCAGTCGATTAGATCGATCCCAATACGCAGCTGGTATTTATTCTATCGAGCTTCAAAGGGATGAAAGACAAAGTCGACCTCGGCGGAATTTGAACTCAGAACGTAAAGACTGAACAGGCGAAATACCGCTAAGCATTTCGTCCAGCGTGCTAACGAATCTGCCAGCTCACCGCCTTAATGATCTTTTCAGCTTCAGGCATAAGACCCGAAAATTTGGGCCAGGGGGGCCAATCAATTGGATATACCCCAGTACGCAACTGATACTTAATTTATCGACCCCGAAAGATGAAATACAAAG
>NW_026321690.1:28318-32785 GCF_001194135.2 Octopus bimaculoides
ACACACACACACACACACACACACACACACACACACTTTTAGGGTAAAGACCCCCTTCGGTCATGAACGACCATGGGATTGCACCTAAAGAGTTCCCCTTTGAGGCACAAGTCCGGGCAAGGTTGTTTATGGAAGGCCAGCAGTCACCCACGTATACAGCCTCTCCTCTCCATGTCACTGATGTTATCCAAGGGAAAAGCAAAGGGGCCGATACAGCTTGGCACCAGTGAAGAGTCGCAACTCATTTCTACAGCTGAGTGAACTGGAGCAACATGAAATAAAGTGTCTTGCTCAAGAACACAAAACACATTCCAGTCCGGGATTCGAACTCACTACTTCATGAGTGTGAACCGGACGCTCTTACCACTGAGCTATGCTCCGCCTTCACACACACACACACATTTAGTTATCCCTCTACCAAATCCACCCACAATGCTTAGGCTGGCCCGGTGTTGTAGTCGGAGACACCTGCCCGAAGTGGCTCACAGTGGGACTGAACCTAACACCATATGGTTGCGAAGCAAGCTTCTTACCACACAGCCACGCCTGCGTACATACATACATACACACATACACACACACGTACACACACACACACACACACACACGATGAAACTTGATACTTCGTAGCAGCAGTGAGAGTATGTACTTTCCGTGTAAAAACTTTAACAGAGAACTTAGATATGGAATTTATTCATATTTCTTAACATTATGAGCGTTACACACACACACATACACATATATACACACATACACACACATTCATAAAGGTATATTCACACCTATAAGTGTGTGTGTCTGTATGTTTATATAGTGAACTCAAATATTAAGCCTTCGCCGCGGTTTCAAGCATGTTATCGCTGCGAATATATGCGATCTTCAGACAAAACGAATTACTTATGCTTGTATACTATCACACGCACACACACACTCACACTCACACAGAGTGCAAGAGGTGGTGGTGGTGGTGGTGCTGGGGGTGCAGTAGAGATATTACCAAAAGATTCAAAGCTAGATTAGATAAATAGATAAATAATTGGTAAATAAATAAAAGGCAACTTTTGATGTTGGATCGTACCACTCTAAACCGATTGGTTGGATCGCCGATCACCTGACAACTGACGTCACAGAGATTAATGAAAACAGATATAAAAAAAAAATTGCTAAGAGCCAAACACAGGTTCTACATATATATATCTGTTTGTGTGTTTATATTGATAACTTGGTAGGTAGATAGATGGATGGATATAGATAGATATAGGTAGATAGACAGATAGACAGACGGATAGATAGATAGGTTACAGTCATACATATATTCACACACACACAAGCTAGGATAGTCTCTCTCTCTCTCTCTCTCTCTCTCTCTCTCTTTCTTTCTCTCTTTCTCTCTCTCTCTCTCTCTTTCTCTCTCTCTCTATCTCTCTCTCTCTCTCTCTCTCTCTCTCTCTCACTCTCACACGTATAGATATCTACGCACACACACATAGATAAACAGACAATTGAAACACACGCAGATGGTTATGTCAGCTCAGACGCCCGTGTGATAAATCTTGGCAGGAACGAAACGCGAAAAATGACCGAGCATTATTCCTTCTTTGAATTCTTCTTTGACTTCGTGGCAGGACCAGAATTCCCAGAGGAAACACCGTGTTTCTGTGTTCAATTCACGCCTGAGAAAGGTGTTAAATTCTGGTCCGGATTGCTTACGATTAACATACGTTCGCAAACACACACGCACATACACACACACACACACACATACCAAACACACACATGACACACGTATGCGCGCACGCACTTTCACTCATATAAACACGTGCATGCATGCATACACACACTTTTGCATCCATATGCATTGACGTTACAAGCACATACGGGAATTAAAACGAGCTAGATTTGCATGTATTATGTATATACGAACACACATGTCTATGTGTATGTATACACACACATATATATATATATGTAGATATATATATACATTCACACACACGCACATATATATATGAATATATATATATATATATGTATATATTTATACACACACATATACTCTAGTGCGTGTATATATGGTTACATGTTTATATATATGCAAACATGCGTATATATATTTGCATGTATTTGTATATATATATATATATATATATATATATACTGTGCCTGTATATACACATATATATGTGCAGATATATACATGCATATATATATGCATGTGTGTATACATATCTAAATATATATATATATATGCATTTATACAAATATATATATATACATATTTATATATAGAGAGAGATATGTATGTGTATGTGTGTGTACACTACACATACTCATAAAGAAACACTGATCTGTGTGTGTGTGTGTGCGCGCGCGCGTGTTTGTTTGTGGGAATAATTAGATATTTGTCAATTAATTAATCATAATAAATAGGCGATGACTCCCTAAGGTGGGGGTAATGAGAAAAGATGTAAAAAATATCAAAGAAGAGAAAAGGGAAAGAAAGAAAGAAAGAAGAGGGACGGATCGTGTTAAGAACAAAACCGGAAGACGAAAAATCTGAGACAGGAAGAAGAGATTATCTTCGCGTCAGTTAATTCCCCTGCCAGCAGACATCTTTTGTGGGTGTGTGAACTGTGATAGTAAGCATGGCCCGCCGACCCATATTAACACTGGTATTACCACCACCAATAACAATAGCCCTTTCTACAATAGGTACAAGGTCCTTGTATTTGTGGGGAGGGGACTAGGCCGTTACATCGACCCCAGTGTTAAACTGGTACTTAATTTTATCGACCCTGAAAGGATGAATGGTAAAGTCGACCTCAGCAGAATTTAAACTTCAGAACGTAAAGACGGACGAAATACCGCTCAGTATTTTGTCCGGCGTATTAACGATTCTGCCATAATAATAATAATAATAATAATGATAACTTTAAAAGGATTGACGTAACTCTTCACAAAGTTATTTACAATCGAATCGCGCTCTTCGTCTTGACTAATAATAATAATAATTAGGTGGGAGGGGAGCAGTCGATTAGATCGACCCCAGTACGCAACTGGTACTTAATTTATCGACCCCCCGAAAGGATCAAAGTTGACCTGGACAGAATTTGAACTCAAAACGTAAGGAAGCATTAGAAAAACCGTGAAACATTATTTCCGATGCTCTAATGAAGAAGAAAGAAGAAAAACAAAGAAGAAGAATGTTGGTGGTGGTGGTAGTAGTGGTAGTAGCAGCTGCTGCAGATGATGGTGAAGGCCGCGAGAACGAAGAAAAATACGGTGATAAAGACGCAGGAAAAGAAAAAAATAGGGAAAGAAAAGTATTATTATTATTATTATTATTAGTAGTAGTAGTAGTAGTAACAGCAGCAGTGAAGAAAGAATGCAAAGAAGAAAATGATGTGTTACTGAAGCAGAGAGTGGGGACGAAAAAGAAGAATAAGAAGATAATAGTGGTGATGATGATGATGATGATAACGACGACGTGGTCAGACCTATCATTGTATTATTGTCCGAAGTAAAAAGGGACTTGCTAAGCCGAGTAATAGCGTTAAGCGAGAGATCATACGTGATGAAATTTGCCGTGCCAAGAAAACATGGCGAATCTGTTGTCGGACATTCGCTGAAAAAAAAAAGATTTGTTTTCTTTGTTCTCGCGTTATATAATGTTTTGACGATGGTCCGACATTTTGTTCTGGTTTTTCTTGTATTGCCTTTGTTCGGTCGTCTTTTCTTACTCGGTAGAAATAACAGAACGTGTGTGTGTTTTGTGCGTGTTTATGTGTGTGTATGTTTGATTTGTATATATATATGTATATATATATGTGTGTGTAATGTATGTGTGTGTGTATATATATATATGTGTGTGTGTGTATATATATATATATGTATATAATGTGTGTGTGTATATACATATATATATGTGTGTGTGCGTGTGTTTAAACACGTGTATCTGTCTATTGATTTCTTCCCCTCTCTCTGTCTCTCCACGCACACACACATAACAAACATACTTATGCGCGCGCGCACAAACACACACACACACACATACATCTACATATGTTTGTCTATCAGCCTTTCCATTTTATTTATTTATCCAGTCAGCTAGCATGCTATATGTATGTATGTATGTATGTATGTATGTGTGCAGATGTGTATGCTTTGTGTATGTATTCTCATGCATATAGTTGCATATCTAGACGTGCTCATATATACTTAAATGATAAACTTCTGGAAAGTTTCACAGATTTTTACAGTTCCAGTGATGGATTGTCTCTGTAGTCTTCGTATCAGCTTCCTCCTTTCTGGTTTTGAGAAGCCTAATTTCTCAAGGTTGGTATTTAGGCAGTGTGTTACATATCCCAGTACCCCCAATAATTACTGGCTTAAACCTGAATTTGTAGTCTTGGTAGAAAAACTGTAGATGTCATCTGTATTATCTATCTATCTATCTATCTATCTATC
>NW_026321690.1:36214-37218 GCF_001194135.2 Octopus bimaculoides
ACGTACCTTTGCGTGTCGTTTAAGTCCACAACAAAACTACCCTGTTGTTGATGTAATTCCAAAAGAGCTTTGGATCTGGGTTAGAAACCGGCTCTTTCTCTATTGGCAAGATATCTTCAAACAAAACTGAATAAGGACTTACATACATACATACATACAAATATACATGCATACATACAAACAAAAACAAGAACTATGTTGTTGATGTTGAGATCCCAATGAATGTGAAACAAGGTGGGAAAATAGTACTCGAATACCTGAGGTAGAGTAATGCGCTTTGATAATAAAGCTGCAAAGACATCGCAAAAACAGTTACTCACAGTTTCACGTTCCTGTTCGTAGGACAGTTTCGGCTGAGATGTCCGACGAACGAGAACGTGAAACTCCGAGTAACAGTTTTTGTGATGTCTTTGCAGTATTATTAATAAAATATATATAGGCTTGGCTGTGTGGTAAGTAGCTTGCTTACCAACCACATGATTCAGAGTTCAGTCCCACTGCGTGGCACCTTGGCCAAGCGTCTTCTACTATAGCCTCGGGCCGACCAAAGCCTTGTGAGTGGATTTGATAGACGGAAACTGGAAGAATCATGTTGTATATGCATATGTTTGTCCCCCCCCCATCACCCCACCATCGCTTGACAATCGATGTTGGTTTGTTAACGTCCCCGTAACTTAGCGGTTCGGCAAAAGTAATCGATAGAATTAGTACTAGGCTTACAAAGAATAAGTTCTGGGGTCGATTTGTTCGACTAAAGGCGGTGCTCCATCATGGCCGCAGTCAAATGACTGAAACAAGTAAAAGAATAGGAGTGGCTGTGTGGTAAGTTGCTTGCTAACGAACCACATGGTTCCGGGTTCAGTCCCACTGCATGGCACCTTGGGCAAGTGTCTTCTACTATAGCCTCAGGCCGACCAAAGCCTTGTGAGTGGATTTGGTTGACGGAAACTGAAAGAAGCCCGTCGTATAAAAGTATATATGTATATATATATATATATATATAT
>NW_026321690.1:37439-38304 GCF_001194135.2 Octopus bimaculoides
TAGTACTAGGCTTACAAAGAATAAGTTCTGGGGTCGATTTGTTCGACTAAAGGCGGTGCTCCATCATGGCCGCAGTCAAATGACTGAAACAAGTGAAAGAGTATATATATATTCTTTGTAAGCCTAGTACTTATTCTATCGGTCTCTTTTTGCCGAACCGCTAAGTTACGGTTGTCAAGCGATGTTGGGGGACAAACACAGACACACACACATACATATATATATATATATATTTTTTTTTATATAATTAATATAGAAATACAAAAGAGGTAGTTGAATAACTGTAAACCTACTTTGGGGCCACCCTGTATATTTATGTAAACGCATATACGCACACCCGTTGTGCTGTCGTGTATGATTTGTGAGAATTTGGCTGTTATTTTTATAACGGGCCGATCAACCGCCTCTACGGGTAACCTCTTGGTTGCAATTAACCAGATAGGTAGACAGATACGTACACGGGTATGCGGGTATCACCAACCTGTTTTATGCAAAAAAAAATCTACCAGTTTTTTTTTTTTAACAACCTAACCGCATATACACCTGCTCTTAACACCCAAGTCAGAAACGCACACACACACATACACATGCTTACGTACGTACACATGCGCATACAAACATATATTCGTACACACATACACAGGTAGACATGCTTATATATATGTATGTATGTATGTGTGTATTTATGCTTACGTATACAAAGAAGGAACGGGCGCATACTCTAATCTTAAGCACACACACACACACATAAGCAAATAAGTTTGCGCGTGCCTGTGCGTCTGTATGGGCGTGTATGTATGTGTGTGTGTGTGTGTGTGAGCGTGCGTGTTTGCACATATATGTATATATATATATATATATATAT
>NW_026321690.1:39699-40388 GCF_001194135.2 Octopus bimaculoides
ATATATATATATATATATATATATATATATATATATATATATATATATATAATAAATGTGCATATATTCATATATGTATATATATATATTATAAACATATCGATATAAATATTTATAAATATGTGTGCATATCTATCTATATGTATGTATGTGTCAGTGTGTGTGTGTGTGTCTACTGAATATCGGTGTGTCTGTGTTTTGATTTGCTTCTGAGGACAACGAAAGAAGACGAGAGGCAGAAAACGAAATGTCATTCTGAATACACAGAACAGACATTAGTCACATCATTTGAACCGCATTAGTTCAGCTAGTAAACATTAAATTGAGCGCTTGAAAGTAGAATTGCCTCATTTTTTAACAGCCATACTTTCTCTTCAGTTGTAAGGATGGTCTGTACCGTGTGTGTGTGTGTGTTAGGTTGGTGCATAATTACAGCGGCTTTTTTTCAATAAATTTTGTTCAACAAAAAGAATAACAATATTTAACAAAAACATGTTTAAATGATGGTCTGACCGTCTGCCAAGCAAATGGGCAGCAGTAATTGAAGTAGATGGTGAATATGCTCCGGAATAATCATTTAAAGATGATTTTTGTTAAATGTTGTTATTGGTTTTGTTGAATAAAATTTATTGAAAAAAAACAAAAAGGCCGCAATAATTATACACCAACCCAATATATATATATATATA
>NW_026321690.1:46438-48412 GCF_001194135.2 Octopus bimaculoides
TCTATATGTAGGTATACATGTATACGTGTGTGTGTGTGTGTGTGTGTGTGTAAAGAGGTGGGGCACTATGAACTTAATATATATATGGAAGACTCGGAATGTAATAATGCTGTTTGTTCGTTTTATTAGCCACAAGGACAAAAAAATAAAAACGGTAAAATAAATATACAATGCTTGCAAAGTCGCGGTATCCCGCCGGGTACAGAGTTACAGGGTGAGAGCTCACGGGTGGAAAGCTGGAGAGTGATACTGTCAGACGGAGAACAAGAAATAACTTATCATAAAGATGAAAGTTATATATATATAAATATATATATATATGTGTGTGTGTGTTATCATATATGGATTTATATACATATATATAGATAGATGTTTGTGTATATATGTATGTATACATACATGTATATGTATATATACATATATACATACTTGTATAATATATCTATGGCGTACATGCAGGCACACACTCACGTAGGCACGAAACCGCATCCCCCACGTACTCTCTCACACACATAGACATACATACTTGTACACTTTTAATTATTACTTGTTTTTTATTCCAGAATTACAATAATGCAAACAACTCGCATTGAACCAACAGCCGTTCCACACAGACACACACACAGAACAACACACCATACATACACACACACACAAACACAGATGTATATATATATCTATACACACACATATATGCATACACTGACATACACAGTATGATCACATTTTTACTTATGACGATGCAGCCGTCATGCTAATTGAACGTGGAACAACTTGTGTGTCGCTGTACATAGTTTTGTTGTGTGCATTTTTTTCTCTTTTGTTTTTCTTACGCTGTAAATTTCGTTTCATGTCTTCCACTGTATGCGACTGTGGAATCTTTTTTTTTTGTTTTTGTTATGAGCAATTCTTCACATACATGCATATATATATATATATATATATATATATATATATATATACATATATATATATATATATATATATATATACACACACACACGCACATATATATATATTGTTCATATATGTACAATTATGTATTCGTATGTTTGTTTCTATCTGTATATGTATATATATATATATATACATGTATATATATATATATGTGTGCGTGTGTGTGTATGTGTGTGTATCTTTGTGTGTTTGTGCATACATATCTACATCCAAATTATACGTACATACAACCTGCATACATGCATGCTCACATGCATACATACATACATACATACATACATAAATACATACATACACGCATACATACATAAATGCATACACGCATGCATACGTACATATACACATATTCATACATACATGCATACACACATACATACATACGCATACGAACGTACGTACGTAAACTTATATAGACATACATATATACATGCATATGCCTACATATACACGCGCACATATCTAGGTTTGCGCTTACATACCTACCTATCTACCTACATACATACATAATACATGCATACACACATGCATGCATAATTATATATATATATATATATATATATATATATATATATATATATATGATATGTATTCATTCACTCATATATACACACATACATAACTGAATACAGCCGTCCATACACACGCACGTTTATATACACACGCAAGTTACACTTACATATTTAACCACGTTCCCTCTCTATTTTTGTTCATTCTCTTATACATACATACATATATACATGCATACATATATATATATATATATATATTTAATTATTTATTGCATATCCCACAATGCAACATTAATAATGTACAGGAAACAGAGACGGAAAAAAATATTGGATTAATTTTGCTTTTATTTTATTATATTTTTCCATAAGTTTTTAGCTGTTTTTTCTTATTTAGTTATGTATAATTTATTTATGTATCTCTAATGCATCGAGTTTGATTCTGTCCTTTATTCTTAAAGCTGTTTTGTTACTGATTGTTATAAGGGGCCTTGCATGGGAAATTATATAT
>NW_026321690.1:48422-49892 GCF_001194135.2 Octopus bimaculoides
CCCTGTTCTTGCCTTCGTAACGCGGAGTAGGTGGAACAGGGACAACTGACGAAGGGATATACTCTTTGTGTTGCATGTCTCGTTTCTCGTTTCTTGTTCGAAAAAAAAGTTCGTTTTCTGTTTTCGTTTCTCATTGTGTTTAACGTTTTCTGTGATGTCCTGTACCCATATGTGCTTGTATGTACACATATAGATGTAGGTATGTACATATATGTATTGATATATGCATATGTTTATATATTATTTATATTATATGATCGAACGCCACGCATCGTTTTCCAAGTATATATATATATATATATATATATATACGTCTAAGTGTGTGTCTTTGTGTCTGTGTTTGTCTCCACCACCACCGCTTGGCGACCGGCGTTGGTGTGTTTACGTCCCTGTAACTAAAGATATCGATAGAATAAGTTCGAGGCTTTAAAAAAAATAAGTCCTGTGCTCCAGCATGGTAACGAATACAATAACATATCTGTGTGTGTTTGTGCGCGCGTGTGTGTATGTATGTACGTGTGTGCGTATGCGTGTATCTATGTGTGTGTGTATGTCTGTGAATGTGTATGTGTGTTTGTGTATGTATGTGTTTCTGTGTGTGTGTTTGTGTATGTGTGTTTCTGTGTGTGTGTTTGTGTATGTATATGTATGTGTGTTTCTGTGTTTGTGTATGTGTGTGTGGTCGCATATGGGGTCCTGCGAAGGTCATTGGCACAGGGCCTTCAAACCAGACGAGCCCATTATGATTGTTCACTCACATATACACACCTGCTAACTTACATACGCATATGTTTATATACACCCAGTTAATTAAAGTATATTAGATGGATAGGTGGTTTTGTGAAATAATGTTTATTAAGCGCCATATCATAATGCATATATATATATATATATATACACACGTATATTGCATATATGCGTGTGTGTGTGTGGGGGGGGTGTATATATATATATATATATATATATATATATATATATACACTCGTGTATATATATATATATAAATACACTCGTATATATACATACATAAATACATAATATACTACATACACGCATACACAATTACACACACATATACAGACATACACGTGTATATGTATATGTATGCACATATATATATATATATATATATATAAATCTAAACATACACCTCCCCTACTCCCGCACACACGCACAGACGCTCTCTCTCTTTCTCTCTCTCTCACACACACACACACACACACACAGGCACAGACAGGTGATAGGTGATTACAGGCAAGCTAATTGTCTATGCTGAAGCCAGTCGAACTCATTGAAGTGTGGCAGACATCTTGGACATGGTTTAAACGAGGTGGCGGTAGGGGGCGTTCTCTGTCAAACGCCTGTCAGTTCAGTTCTTAATTAACGAAAACTCGGACTACTTAGGGAGACAGGAAGAAGAAGAAGAAGGAGAAAAGGTGGAAGCGGAAGGAGTAGGAGGAGGAAGGAAGG